>NW_024724842.1:0-21932 GCF_018991925.1 Homarus americanus
GTGGGAGAGTAGAGGGACTTCCTTCACCCCCACAGTACAACTACACACCAAGTCCCAGGTTGCTAATCTGACTTCATGCCTCATTTACACACAATTGCAGGGTCTCAATTGTTTCTCTTACTATTGACAACACAACATACATATATTGTTTCTCACTTTGGATCTTTTTTTTCATTTTGTATTTCTTTATGGTTCATTATTATTATTATTATTATTATTATTATTATTATTATTATTATTATTATTTGTATTATTATTATGATCATTATTACATTTTCGCCCTCTAGGCCCCGATGTGGGTCAGTGACCTGTGCCTGGGTGGGCTAATCCCCGTAAAAAAAAAATGCCAGGCCACATTGAGTCACTACCCCCCCCCGCTGGGTTTTAATGGCCATATCGTGTTGTCAGCGGTATCTGGAGAACCTTTATCAGACACTCGAGGGTTTTATCGTGTGGTCAGACTCAAAAAATAATGATTAAGAGGCGATATTTGTCATTGTGTAGACATTTTCAATATATGAGTCAACTTTTTTTCTTTACACTTTTCGGTCTTGTTGTGGCCCTGGTCTGGTGGTTGTGTGGGTGATTGTTTAAACGGGCCCAGTCCACATAGACTCCAACCTAACCTAACCTACCAAGATCCTAGTAGGTCCTTAATTCTAATACGTCCTAGTCCTAGGTACGATGAAGTCCTTTTATAATCAGGACCTAAAACTGGGACCCGTGTGACCCAGTAACACAACACTTGATGCTACCTGTCTATATACAGTATCGTGAAGACGCGCCATGTACACGTTTGTTAATATGGTGTGTGTGTGTGTGTGTGTGTGTAGACAGCAGTAACATCCGTACGCATAAGACAAACAATTATCCCAACATCAGGAATATTAAGCAGTCTTTATCACTGTTATGATATCTCAGAAGAAATCACAGTAACAAAATACATGGTAACAAAATACAAGTTTACATATGTATTTTGTATGTATAAATAGTATACTTTGGTAAATCTGTTGTTGTACTGATCGTTACTCTGTTTACACCATCTGTGACTCCTACTATAAACATCAAGCATCCACTTTAGAACAACAAGACAATTACTTCTTCTACAGGTTGAGTATGTGAGCTGGTGCAGGTGTGTCCGGCAGCCTTCCACCTGTCGTCCAGCGAGCACAACCAACCAACAAGTTCGTCTGTGCCTCTAAAGGACACACAGTCAGGGATAAAAACCAGCTCAAAAACATCTGTTGATACCACTTTAAGGAAAGTTCTTACCAGAATCCAGATAACTGTGTGAAACAAATAACTGTTAACCACTTATATATAATAAAGTCCAATCAAAGTCCAATAGCTTAAAACATCAGCAAATTACATAATGTTCTGTGTAATTCTAACCTAACCTAACCTAACCAAACCTAACCAAACCTAACCTAACCTAACCTAACCAAACCTTGAAAGGCGCTTCAGCGCTTAATGACTGTTGTGACGTCATCAACCCCTTGAGTACGAAGACTTAACCCATAAGTACTATGACTCAACACCTTGAATAACGATGACTTAAATATATGAGTATGGTGATTTAACGACACGAGTATGATGATTTAACGACACGAGTATGATGATTTAACGACACGAGTACGATGACTTAACCGCTTGAGTATGACGACTTATTCCTCAAATATTCAAGGGGTTAAGTCAGTGTATTGAAGAGGTCAAGTTATAGTACTCAGGGGTTAAGTGATCATACTCAAAGGGTTAAGTGATCGTACTCAAAGGGTTAAGTCATCGTACTCAAGGGGTTAAATTTCTGACAAACTCGAGTGGCTGATGACGTCACTCAATGCATTAAGCGCTGAAGCGGCTCTCAAATGATGGTGTTTACATTCTGCAATTATCAAAAGAAAAAACTACTGAGGTAACATACTTTTCTTAAGCACTTCCATCATAAGGTTTAAGTCCAGAATTAATGACAAACCTTCATACACCCCCCACCCCACCCCAAAATAAATAAATAAATAAACAAATAAATGAATAAATAAATAAATGCTAAAACATGCAAATAGTACGCCAAGATTTTATTCTCATAAAAAAATAAAAATGAATAAAATACAGTCATGGATAAAAGTTCGCTCCTGTGGTAAAACCGAGTCGCGAGAATGAGTCTCCGAACTGACTGTTTTGTCTCATTTGGGGTCGATGCTGCTTCATAATGGGATGGAACGAACTTTTGACCCTGACTGTATACATACTGGAAGTTCCCTTAAGAGAAGACAATGTATGAGATTTAACTAGGAATCTGAAGACGTCACTCGAGGGATTGTCCAGTGCAGTCATTTCTCTCCTTCTGATAAGTCACTTTATAAAGTAAACCTCTAATACGACGTTCAAGTTATAATTACAGTATTGTAATAAAAGTTCATGAAGAGATTAAAAGTATTTCAGTCAAATATACATATCTGGATGAGAGAGAGAGAGAGAGAATAACACACCCCCCCCCAAAAAAGATAAAAACAATAATAATAATAATAAAGACCAAACAAAATTATGAAAATCTATAGAGAGGGAACGAAAGGACCATAAAATTAGTTATGATTGTAATCTATGATAAACAAAACGAATAAATCTATACGCACACATACACGTGAGGTCTTTCATATCAACACCCGAGGACGAGTTACTACACCACGTGAACACCACACCACCTGGTGTCTCCATGACCAGTCCAGGCCCGGGCCATCAACTGTAAACTATAATAATTTGTATGTTCAATCATTATTCCTTCTCCTTTCAATAATGAAAGCTTTTGTTAAACGACCCACCCACCCCATGTCTTTGCATGTAATAAGTCATTTTTGTCCAATGTATATTTTCAGCCTTCGGGCTGCAGAACTTTTCCAATAAACCGTTAATTATTATTATCATTATTATTATTATTTACTTACACACACACACACACACACACACACACTGTAATCTTCTGGTGTCCCCTGCAGGTTGCCATGTCCTATATCTCTCTCCACACTACGCCATCACCTGTACGGCTGCATGGGATGATTGCTGCGTTCCTCCTCCTGACGAAGTGTTTATCTTACCTGTTCCTACCTGTTTTTTTTTGTGTAACAGCTGTGTGTGTGTGTGTGTGTGTGTTTTATGCTATCTTATCATGTAATTACCTTACATGTTACAGTTGATAATATCTTTACAATAGCACCTGGTTATAGTAGGCAAATTTACATACCAAATCTATGCTAGGAAGGGGGAATAGGAAGGGAGAATAGGGAGGTAATACTGAAGCTAGAGGGTTTGTTACGTGTTGAAGGGTACAAAGTATCATTTGGTTGAGGTATACGAATACAGTCATCAGTACTGTACCCACAAAGCAAATACAGTACTCTGCTATTACCGTCCAAGGATAACATCACCACCAACACTATCTGGCAAACAATGAAATCTGGGTACTATAAAATCTATGTCAGGAAAAGAGAGCAAGCTATATGGTGTTAAGGGATCACATGAAGATTAGACCCCCATAGTTTATTTCACCCTTAACACTACCTCTGGTGGGGTTAGGTTAGGTTCATTTTACAAACATAAGCATCTTAACTACTGCAGCCGTTAAGCAAAATACAATACCGTCACGGCATAATAATAATCACCTCTACTGACAGTCGGATAATGCTGTAGAATTTTAGGTATGGCGGTGTGGACTGAGATGTGGTACGGCCAGATTATAGTTAGTAGGGAGGGTTGTATATACGGTCAGATTATAGTTAGTAAGGAGGGTTGTGTATACGGCCAGATTATAGTTAGTAGGGAGGGTTGTGTATACGGTCAGATTATAGTTAGTAGGGGGGTTGTGTATAAGGCCAGATTATAGTTAGTAGGGAGGGTTGTGTATACGGCCAGATTATAGTTAGTAGGGAGGGTTGTGTATACGGCCATATTATAGTTAGGAGGGAGGGTTGTGTATACGGTCAGATTATAGTTAGTAGGGAGGGTTGTGTATACGGCCAGATTATAGTTAGGAGGGAGGGTTGTGTATACGGCCAGATTATAGTTAGTAAGGAGGGTTGTGTATACGGCCAGATTATAGTTAGTAAGGAGGGTTGTGTATACGGCCAGATTATAGTTAGGAGGGAGGGTTGTGTATACGGCCAGATTATAGTTAGTAGGGAGGGTTGTGTATACGGCCAGATTATAGTTAGTAGGGAGGGTTGTGTATACGGCCAGATTATAGTTAGTAGGGAGGGTTGTGTATACAGCCAGATTATAGTTAGTAGGGAGGGTTGTGTATACAGCCAGATTATAGTTAATGAGGGAGTATATACGGTCAGATTAATTATAGACCCAGGCAGCCTGTGTACACTCTAAACACGACAAATGTGGTGAAGCTATGAATAAGGTAGCTATGAATACAGTGAAGCTATAAATAAGGTGAAGCTATAAATATGGGGAAGCTATAAATATGGTGAAGCTATAAATACGGTGAAGCTATAAATTCGGTGAAGCTTTAAATATGCAGAAACTATTAATACGGTGAGGCTATAAATACGGTGAGGCTATAAATACGATGAAACTATTAATACGGTGAAGCTATTACGGTGAAGCTATAAAGTGTAGCTATAGATAAGGCGAAGCTATAAAAAAGTTGCAGCTATAAATAAGGCTAATATATATGTACACCTGAAGCTAAACTGTAGCCATATTATGTGATCATTGTCAGCCTGAAGTCACAGCCAGTCTCTTCATATGGCCAGACTTAATTGGCGACATGGCCAAGCTGCAAACGTGGTCAGGTTGTGTACAGGGCCAGATTATAGATATGACCAGGCTGTAGATATGGCTAAGTTGTGGACATGACTAAGCTATGGAGTTGGTCAGGTTGTGGACATGGCCAAGCTGTACACATAGCCAAGTTGTGGACTTGGTTAGGTTGTGGATATGGCCAAGCTCTAGACATGACCAAGCTATGATATGGCCAAGCTATGATATGGCCGTGTTGTGGACATGGAAAGGTTGTGGACTTGCCCAAGCTGTAGATGTGGTCAGGTTGTGAACATGGCCAAGCTATGGACAAGACGCTGTGAACATGGCCAAGCTGTAGACATGACGCTGTGAACATGGCTAAGCTGTGTAGATATGGCCAAGCTGTAGATATGGCCAAGCTGTAGACATGACGCTGTAAACATGGCCAAACTGTAGACATGACGCTGTAATCATGGCCAAGCTGTAGACATGAAACTGTAAACATGGCCAAGCTGTAGACATGACCAAGCTGTGGTCGGGCGAAGACGTGGACATCTCGTAACTGGCAGCGTCACTGTACTTAACAATCGATATGAATGAATCAGTTCCCGGAACCTCGGTGTGATGGCGGTGGCGTGGTGAGCGTCGTGACCAGGCACCAGAGCGCCCGGTGACCCTCACTCTGCACCGTCACTCTTGGTACACATCGCACCACCTCACCTCGACCTGCACAACACATTAAGTGTTTGTTACAGCGGGGTTGAGGAGGAGTGAGTTTTTCCCATTTCGTTTTAGTCCGGGTTTTCGGGTCCTCTGCCTCCTATTGCATTAGTAAAAACTAGTGAATCGGGAAAGGCCGCGGACCGACCGTTATACCCCCAAAAGAAAAGGGAATTTCGACTCTGTCCTCTCGCACATAGGGGACAGTCTCATAATTACATAAGAATGGAGGAAACTGCAGGGGGCCTATTGGCCCATACTGGGCAGTCCCATTTACACCCAACCTCTACTGCTCATATGAGCACCCAACCTATGTTACCAAACCAGTGTTTACCTATTTCGCGCCTAAATCTAAATTTGTCTAATTTAAAACCATTGTTACGAGTTTGCTCTTGGTTGGATAGTTTGAGTACCTTTGTAATGTCCCCTTTGTTCAGCCCTGACTTCCATTTATATACCTCTATCATATCCCCTCTCACTCTACGTCTCTCGAGGGAGCGCAAATTAAGATGCTTTAACCTGTCTCTGTACTCTGTAATAAGGTAACCAGAATTGAACTGCGTAATCCAAGTGAGATCTCACAAGCGCAAGATATAGTTTTAGGATGACCTCGCTAGTCTTGTAACCAACACTCCTTTGTATGAACCCAAGTACTTTATTAGCCTTGTTTCGAGCAAATATACATTGTTTACTTGGCTTAAGATTCCTACTTATCAGTACTCCTAAATCTCTCTCGCAGTCGGATTTTTCAATGACATCGTTGTTCATCTGGTAACTGGTTTCCCTGTTTACATCTCCTATATTGAGTACTTTACGTTTGTCCACGTTGAATTTCATCTGCCATTTTTCAGACCAGTCGAAAAATTTGTTTAGATATTCCTGTAGTTTTGTGGAGTCCTCATCAGATTTAATTATACAGCCTATTTTGGTGTCATCAGCAAATTTACTTATGTTGCTGTCTATGCCGATATCTATGTCGTTTATGTATATAATAAATAATAATGGTCCAAGTACTGAGCCTTGGGGAACTCCACTGGTGACGTTGCTCCAATGGGATTTAGTGCCGTTAATGCTCACTCGCTGTTTCCTGTCCTGTAACCACGCCCTGATCCATTTAAGGATATTACCTTTGATGCCATGTGCTTCTACCTTTCTAATTAGTCTTTCGTGGGGGACTCTGTCGAAGGCTTTGCTAAAGTCGAGATATACCACATCATAATTGTGTCCCTCGTCCACCGATTCGAAAACTGATGAAAAGAATGTTAATAGATTAGTTAGACAAGAACGCCCGCTTGTGAAGCCATGCTGGGAATCATTGATCAATCGGTGCTTCTCCAGGTAATTTCGAATAGAGTTTGAAATGATTTCTTCCAGTAATTTGCCTACTATTGATGTTAGACTGATTGGGCGGTAGTTAGAGGATAGTGATCTATCTCCCTTCTTGAAAATCGGTATTGCATTCGCTATCCTCCAGGATTCTGGTACTACACCTGTTTTTAAGGACATGTTCAACAACTTTGCTAGGGGCATACAAGCTCTTCCTTACATTCCTTTAATACTCTGGCAAATATCTCATCGGGACCGATGAAAGTATGCGACTGTGTTCCATGTCGAGAGGCTATCAGGAAAGGGGATATGAATTTGGTCCATATTGTCCGGATGGGGGAAAGGTCATTTTAACATACCGATCGCTTTGATATTTTTCTGATGTCAGGAAAAATACGTAACTAAAAATGGTACAAAACCGTGAATGAGGCAACACTGGGGTTAAAAATTTCAATGTGGTGGTGCGTAGCGGCCGCGCGACGATTGTCCCCCGGACAAAGATAGCCACCAAAGAAATGTGAAAAGTGTGGTACTGTCTCCCTCAAACCTACGATCGTTTTCCAAATAATATTCTGAAATCTTGAAGATATAAAGCAAAAAATTAAAGACAGTTACCCAATAAAATTGTCAACATATTTTGGTCATAATGATAGATCATGAATAATTCAGTTTTGGAGAACTTCCATTGCTCTGATGTGATATCAGTTGCGGATTCAATATGTTGTCACACATGTGTTAACGAAAGTTTATGGACTTCTGTCGATATATCGAGGAACTAATCGAAGATGCCACTCAAACGATGAAAACGAACAAAAATAGGGGATGCAGATGAAATGTGTCATTGTGTTTTGTTGAATAATATATTAGCTGACGTGTAAAACGGTGACGGGTGGCCACGACCCTCAGGCTGCCTGGCACGGTACTCCACCACCGTAGTAACTTCAATCTACAAAACAATACCGAAATACCAGACTGATTTTGAAAATACAATCTGAAAGAAGATATTTTAATGCATTTCTTAACGATAACTAAGGCGAGGTGTGGAGGTAGGAAGTCTGTGGTCGAGGGGTATGGTGGCGGGGCTGGGTGGGGCGGGGCAGGGCGAGGTGGGATAGGGCTGGGAGGATGGGTCGCCCCACCCCTCAAAATACTCTCCCGTAATAAAACCTGACGCTATCATTACCATCAGATGAACGGGAGCAGGCACGAGGGTAGAGGAGGGTGAGGGGGGACGCGGTGGACAATTTACAACAAGGAACACCCCTACCAGTCTTACCCCGGCCTTACCTGGACGCTGATTACATCACATCATTAGAGCAATACTGTTGTGACGCTCCACGCTGATAACATACCAGGCTGGCTGTACCCTCGGAGTGATACTTAATGACTACTTTGTCACATCTCATCTGATTATGATTCTATGTACAGTTGCCAGCAAAAGTCCTCCCACAGCCCTGTGTAGCAGGGCTGTGGGAGGACTTTTGCTGGCAACTGTACATCAGAGGGATAGATACTGCTTTTATTGCTTCCTTTAGTACTACATCACACGAGGACCCCACAACTACAACACAACCCGATCAAGTAAGGCGCCGTAGATTGTTGTTGTTCTTGAGGTTATGGTATTATTACTGTTTCAACAACTATTACGGTGTTTTAGTTCGCATCTCTAGGTTAGTACACGGTCTATAAGGTTAACATATACAGTACACAAGTCATTATCGAACGAAAACGGTAGACATCCTCACCAACACTACACCAACCATCCCTTACCAACACCCTACACAAACTACCCCTCACCAACACCCCCACCAACACCCCTAACCATCACCCCCACAAACCCCTCACCAACACCCCCCACAAACTACCCCTCACCATCACCCCACAACCTTCCCCCACCAACACCCCTAACCATCACCCCCACAAACCCCTCACCAACACCCCCCACAAACTACCCCTCACCAACATACCGCACTACAACCACGTCAAAATGTATATACTGTAACGCACTACATTTATGTCAAGAGTGTTTTAGATACACTACAACTACATCAGAATGTATATAACGCACATCAAAGCACGACATGAGTGTTTTAGATGCACTATAACTACGTCAAGAGTGTATAAGACGCACTTCAGCTACGTCAGAATGTATATACTGTAACGCACTACATTTACGTCATGTGTGTTTTAGATGCACTACAGCTACGTCAGAATGTATATAACGCACTACAACTACGTCAGAAGGTATATATAACGCACTACAACCACGTCAGGAGTGTTTTAGATGCACTACAACTACGTCAGATGCATGAGGCATACTACAACTACGTCAGGATGCATGAGGCACACTACAACTACGTCACATGCATGAGACGCACTACAACTACGTCAGGATGCATGAGGCACACTACAACTACGTCAGAAGGTATATAAAATGCACTACAACCACGTCAGGAGTGTTTTAGATGCACTACAACTACGTCAGATGCATGAGGCACACTACAACTACGTCAGGATGCATGAGGCACACTACAACTACGTCAGAAGGTATATATGACGCACTACAACCACGTCAGGAGTGTTTTAGATGCACTACAACTACGTCAGACGCATGATACACACTACAACTACGTCAGGATGCATGAGACACACTACAACTACGTCAGGATTCATGAGGCACACTACAACTACGTCAGATGGATGAGACGCACTACAACTACGTCAGGATGCATGAGGCACACTACAACTACGTCAGATGCATGATACACACTACAACTACGTCAGGATGCATAAGGGCACACTACAACTACGTCAGGATGCATGAGGAACACTACAACTACGTCAGGATGCATGAGGCTAGCTACGTCAGATGCATGAGACGCACTACAACTACGTCAGGATGCATGAGGAGGCACACTACAACTACGTCAGATACATGAGATGCACTACAACTACGTCAGAATACATGAGACGCACTACAACTACGTCAGATGCATGAGACGCACTACAACTACGTCAGATGCATGGGGCACACTACAACTACGTCCTAATGCATGAGACACTACAACTACGTCCTAATGCATGAGACACACTACAACTACGTCAGAATGTATGAGACGCACTACAACTACGTCAGAATGCATGATACCTAGTAGGCTTATATACAGATAACCTGGAGGAGACCCTAATAGCGTTCATATCAATACTAATAACAATAATGTTCTCAGATAATACTACTGATTTTTTCCGATATGTTGGTAGCCCTGATAGCTGCCTGACGTCATCAATTAGAGTTAAAAAGTAGGCACAATATTTCCGTGTTCATGAGATATCTTTTAGGTGTACTTGGAAAGGTTCATAAAAAACAGTATGTTAACAAAAACTTATAATAAATAAAAATATATGTTAATGTAAGTTTCTGTCATTTATAGTGGGTTTGGTTACCAGAATATCACTTAATTATAAAAGTAATATATCGTGTATGTCCATATTAACTGAAATCATTACTTTAATCTGTATATTTTAACTAATACGCGCCTGTATACTTAGAAATTATTAATAGTTTCGGAGCAATATTATAGTATTGATATGTCAAAAGTAAATAGTTCGTTCCAAAATTCACGCTCGGGTGTGTGACTATGTTATTACTCAAAGAAAAATTATGTCCACTAGTAAACCTTCAGATACACATAACTGGGTTAAAACATTCATATTTTTCGTAGATAAAGGTTGGCAGATAACATACTGTAATACTAGGAAAGCGTACATTACTGACAAAGTATTCTCATACAGCCACTTATTATCATTCTCGTATATATCCGATAATACTGTGGCAAGATGTAACAAAAAAAAATTAGCGAAATTAAAACCAATTCCTCTCTCCCCCCTCCTCCACACACAAGTGCATAGGGTCACCTCAGTAACGGACGAAGAAACACACCTCAACCACAAGACCATTTTATTCCCCGACGTTTACGTGCATCCCACTCCTCAGGTGAAGCCATAAGTCCTGACCTGAGTGGGTACCTTGATGTACCGAACACCTTGACATAACGTATATATCAAACTACGGGAACTGTTTCCATATAACATAAGGTATTTTCTTAAGCACACACCAAGATAAACGAAACTGAAGGAAGGTCAATTATAATACATTTTAACACTAACTCATAACTCTGAGGAGAGGGGCTAAAAATTATAAGCTTTTCGTCCAGTGAAGGTTTTATGTGGAGGGTCGAGGTGGAGAGATGACAGACCACACAGGTCTGATGTAAAGGCTGTCATGTGTGACGAGGTCCACACACACACACACACACACACACAGAAATTGAAAAACAAAATTAGCCTTCAAATACCTTTTTAATACACCCTGTAACTCTCTTAATGTAAATAACCGAAATAATGTCAGGGGGATGTTTAGGGGAGGTGGTGTGACGTAAGGGGACGTAGGGGAGGGGAGGTCTCTGTGCACTGGACAGAGGATAGGGGACAGTTGCACCGCCACACTGTTGTGTTAAGTAAGAAATACTCAAGATCTGAATGCTAATACTTGCCATTTGGTTGTAGTGTCATTGAGATAAACAACATAACATTATTACAGCCTGTCTGCTATAGTATGTGGACATTAGTCATGCTCTTCATGTCAACTTTGGGATAAACCTGAGCCATGACGAGATGTGCCTAGGCATGAAGAGAAATTGTATTTATGAGTGTTTTTTGTGTACGCTACAAAAATATACTATACAATATTAATAGTGAAAATATGTGTGTAATGATCAGAGGTGATGCATTTCCCGTTACGTAAGTGAGATTTGGTAAACAAGTAGAAAATTAGGTGATTGGACAGAAATGCGGCAGGCAAGACTATTGACTTTGTCTCACAATCCTAGGCACCACGCCACCACCACACCACACTCCATAAAGCCTGGCACTATAACACCTTAGACTTTGCTTGAGGATAAATAAAGTGGTAGATTTTTCCTTTTTCAGCATTACATTGTCACTGCAGGACAGGTATTATTTACTCCACGTTAGGTGAATGAAAAGCGTCCATACTACACTAATTAATCAATGTCAACGTTGCCGGGCACATGTATGGAGACAAATTATATCATTGTGGTCCCAGGCTACTGTGTGCACCTCAAGTCTCACCGAGTAACTTAGAGGCTTCAGATTCACGTTCAGATACTCGCGGGGGTTCACACCTCACGGAAAGAACGGATTGACAACGCTGAGTGTACTAGTCGGAAATGTCCCCAACTGTTCATAAAAAAAATGAGATACTTTGGTTATATAATTAGGGACGAGGGGATAATAACAGAAATATTAATGGGCAAAGTTGAGGGTAAGAGGGCCAGAGGAAGGCAACGACTGGGGTGGATGATGAAATTAAAACCTTGGGGGGGGATTGTTAAAAACAGTCCGAGAAAGTTTAGAGTGGAGGACTGTGGTCGCCAACCCTCATATATATGGGGACGGTACTCTTGATTGACTGAGGTTAGGTTCTTGATAATTTTTTTTTATTTGGTAAAAATTTATTTCCACCGCCATTTTTGGGATGTTCTTAATTAAACTGAAGAAGTTTTCTTCTATTGGAATGTTTCCTAACTTGGCTCCTTAACCCGGATACCCGTTCTTAAAAATTACTCCTAACATTTCTGTGATAATTAAATTAGGTTAGGTTTAATTTCGTCAGCGTTTTGCGTGTTTTACCTCACGATTTCCCTTTACCTCAAAGCCCTGCCCACTCTGTGCGATAAAAATAAAATTTTCAAGTGAAATCTCAAAGTATAAAAAAAATCGAAGAATATAAATTTCCAACGAAAATGCGATAAAGTGACCTTTTTCGAATCTTTACCAAGTAAAGTTAGGTTAGGTTCGGTTATATTAGGTAATGTTAGATTAGGTAGGTTTAGTTGGTTGGTTTAGTTTGTTTTAATATAAGTGTATGATACTGCAGGTGCCATGGTGTTCCCAAACTTTTCTGATCATTACCCACTTTTCATATATGATCCTTATCCATGGCCCCCCCTCTCCCAATCCATATCTCTGGCTGGCTCAGCTGCTGACTGGCTGTTCTAGTGTGGTGCGGCTTGGGATTTTTATGTGTACATAGCCTCAGCTTATGGCCCCCTAAATTTTGCTGGGGGGGCCATGGCCCCCAGTGTGCTAAAGACTGCGATAATGATCTTAACAATTATTAAAATTAATTATTCATGACAAATTTCTGACAACAATGTAGGTTCTGGTCTAATCATGACTAAACTGATAATGACGATAAGCAAAACCACCCAACCAAATTCAACTTTAAAATATCTCAAGATCTTCAGGTTTGGTTTAATTGGTTCGTTTTGTCTGTTGTCATTAAGGCCGCGCCCAAAAACACATCGTTGCCAAAAATATGCACTAATGACTGTTTGCACTTACGGTATGACTAAGTGGTACAGGTGCTGGTGGTGGGTGGTCAGGTCCTCAGTGACTCGAGAGACTTGTCATTCATGTTTTTTACTTCTCTTAAAGTGGGTTTGTGCCTATAATCCCCTTGCCAGATTAGTGTCCTCGTCAGTCAGTTCGAAGGCAGGGAAAAATTACTTCTCTTGTGAATGTGGATCACGTAAGCCTGGCGAGTTGTTAAGGTCAGTATGGATACAACATAGTGAGAGTTAAGCTTTTTGTAGGTATACAAGGTAATGTGACCAATACTACACTCGACCACCTTTACTTCCCCAACTGCAAAGTTAGGAAAACACATCCACAACTGGGTGAACTAACTCTGCTGTATGTGATTCTTACAACTTCACAAGGCTTATTATCTAAGTCCTGGGTGTCCATGACATCAAACCCTGGAACAATTTTACTATTTCAAGGATACTGGATTTCTACAGTTGAATCAGTGAACCTCTAACTCATTTACCACTGAAGGCCATAGTTTGCACCACAACACTATTACCTGTAGCTTGTGTAACGTCTGGCTAGGACTCGGGGTTCAGTGGTGTGATAAATATTATAATTTATCCAGAAGCCTCGTGCAGCATCAAGATCACCACCTTCACCAACATTTAACATGCCATTAAGAGGCTTTGGCGTGTTAAGCTTCTTCAAATGTGCAATGATCCCTTGATTCATTGACTATAACATACCAGGGGCGTTAGGAGGTAGACACTGCGGGCTGATGTCATGGTCTGGTGAACTTTCTCTTACAGACTTGGTGCATTATCTTCCCTTAAAGAGCACCGCTTTGTCGGCAGTTTTTTATATACATCTTGTTATTTGGAATGCAACTGTTTCTGAACCGCTGATAGAAAGCATTCCATTTATTTTGTACTGTTAATTTCTAATTAAAAGGACGAATGATTACTTCGCTCTACCCAAACAACCGAATCAGAGCCCAGACGACCATCCTTTTCCTAAGTTTTTCAACCATTTTTAGTCTAAACTCTATATCAGAGCACTGTCGTCTCTTCTTGGCGTTCTCATAAAAACTTTAATCCTTTTTAGTCACACGCTAAGGCACTGTTGTTCATGTTAACTTACACTTTAAATCCTTTCCCCAGTTGACAACAACACGTCCACCGGCAGCCATTTAAACTCCGCTTAAAAAGATCCCACTTTTCTAATATTACCGAACCGATATATAAGATAGTACTACATAACAATATATAAATTCGTTAATTAATTTATAATAGCAGATATCACAACCGATTTACGCTTTTATCTATTATGATATAATACTAAATTAAAACAAAATGAAAGTTATTAATATGATGGCGGCTGGTCGGTAGTCAGTGGGCGGGGCTGAACACTCAAACTGAGTGGTGTAGGAAAAAACGAAATTTTTAGTAATTCTTTGGTGGCTTAACAATATTCGATGTACTAGGGCTTAATAATAATAAAAATAATAATAATAATAATAATAATAATAATAATAATAATAATAATAATAATAATAATAATAATAATAATAATAATAATAATAATAATACATCGATAAATCATTTTTCTTTTTCGTTTGCTGTATTTTTTCATTAGTTTTAAGTTTTAATTTTTTTGTATTATTCCATTATAAATTACGTTACGTTACGTTACATTACGTAACGTTACGTTACATTATGTTATGTTTGGTAACAGTACATAGATTAATAGTTAAATCTAATCCCATACAGCTTGCATTTTGTTAACTTGACTGTATGGGATCAACGAAGATTAGTCCAGCTATTTCACCTTAAGATTAACCACCCTAATTATAATCTAACCTAACCTAATCTAATCTAAACTAACCCAACCTAACTTAATCTCCCCAAAAAAGTGTTAGAGGTTAATCTTAGGGTAAAATAAACTGCAGGGACTAATCTTCAGGTGAGCCGTACGTGTTCGTATCTGTGGTGTAATGGTCAAGCAAGCTCGCCTCGCAAGAGAGCGGACCTGGGTTCGATCCCCGGCATGGTTAAACTATGGACAAGGTTCTTTAAGCATTTGCCTCTGTCTACCCAGTAGTAATTGGGAACCTGATTGTTAATAGATTTACTAATCGTATTCCGGGGTAATGGTTCGCCAGTGCAGTTGGCGAATTGGCCGGTCTTCTCGCACTATTCCTTGACACGCTCCTTAAACAAATTCACCCCTAGGTGACTCTTGAGCCGGCCATCCTCGTTACACGAGGGGCAACCATTTATTATACACGAGAGCGTCTCACTGGCAGTATGTGGTGTGAGTGATACAACATAAACACTTAAAATGTCAACAATTAAAAGTCGTACACATCACAGACTATCGACTCGGGCAAAAAGTTGCCTCATTATCTAGTGTGTGGTGCGGTGGTAGTTGTGGTGTGGTGGTAGTTGTGGTGTGGTGGTGGTTGTCGTGTAGTGGTGGGTGTGGTGTAGTGGTAGTATTTATGTGGTGGTATTTGTTGTGTGGTGGTTGTGGTGTGGTGGTGGTTATGGTGTGGTGGTGGTTGTGAGGTGGTTGTAGTGTAGTGGTATTTATGTGGTGGTATTCGTTGTGTGGTGGTTGTGGTGTGACGGTGGTTATGGTGTGGTGGTGGTTGTGTGGTGGATGTAGTGTGGTGGTGGTTGTGGTGTAGTGGTGGTTGTGGTGTAGTGGTAGTATTTATGTGGTGGTATTTGTTGTGTAGTGGTTGTGGTGTGGTGGTGGTTGTGGCGTGGTGTGGTGGTGGTTGTGGTGTAGTGGTGGTTGTGGTGGTGGTGGCTAGAGGTGGTTGTGGTGTGTGTGCTGTGTGGTGGTTGTAGTGTAGTGGTAGTATTTATGTGGTGGTGCATTTGTTGTGTGGTGGTATTTGTTGGGTGGTGGTTGTGGTGCGGTGGTAGTTGTGGTGCGGTGGTAGTTGTGGTGTGGTGGTGGTTGTGGTGTGGTAGTGGTTGTCGTGTAGTGGTGGTTGTGGTGTAGTGGTGGTTGTGGTGTAGTGGTAGTATTTATGTGGTGGCATTTGTTGCGTGGTGGTTGTGGTGTGGTGGTGGTTATGGTGTGGTGGTGGTTGTGAGGTGGTTGTGGTGTGGTGGTGGTTGTGTGGTGGTTGTAGTGTAGTGGTAGTATTTATGTGGTGGTATTTGTTGTGTGGTGGTTGTGGTGTGGTGTGGTGGTGGTTGTCGTGTAGTGGTAGTATTTATGTGGTGGTATTTGTTGTGTAGTGGTTGTGGTGTGGTGGTGGTTGTGGTGTGGTGGTGGTTGTCGTGTAGTGGTGGTTGTGGTGTAGTGGTAGTATTTATGTGGTGGCATTTGTTGCGTGGTGGTTGTGGTATAGTAGTGGTTATGGTGTGGTGGAGTGGTGGTGTGGGGATGGTTTTGGTATGGTTGTGGTGTGGTGGAGTGGTGGTGTGGGGGTGGTTTTGGTATGGTTGTGGTGTGGTGGAGTGGTGGTGTGGGGGTGGTTTTGGTATGGTTGTGGTGGAGTGGTGGTGTGGGGGTGGTTTTGGTATGGTTGTGGTGTGGTGGTGGTTATAGTGTAAAGAGGTCCTGTGTGTGTGTGTGTGACTAATATGCTGCACACTATGTAATACACACACACACACACACACACACACACACACACACACACACACACACACACACACACTGAACCAGTTACCTTGACACTGTCTTAATCATTATTCTTGTTATCAAACCAATTATGTAGAGATGAAGATTGAATTATTACCGCAATTAGACAACAGTTCTGATCTGGCCGCTGTTTTTATAGACCCCATAACGACAACAAATAATTGGCGGCGGTCAGACAGCTACTCTTACCTTTGGTAAGCTGTCTTGCTCAGCCCGGATTGATGTTCATGATGGGATCCCGACTCCGCTTTTATCATATGGCCCTTGTCAAGAGTTGGCCATTATTTCCAAGGAATTCCCCAAACCTATTTTAAAGGTCACCCAAGTCAACAGGTTGAAGGAACTCCCTATCGCTACAAACACGTCCCCTTCTGATGCAAGAGCTTACCTTCTCAAGGAGTTTGCTGACGTGTTGGCTACGAAGAAATCTTTGGGATCCACACCACTCAAGCCGATGGTGGGTCCACCTATGAAGATTCATCTTAAGGATGGTACCACACCTTTTGCCATCCACACCCCTCGTTTGATTCCTCACGCCTACAAGGAGCTAGTTAGACAAGAGCTTGACTCCATGGCTGCTCTGGGAATCATCAAGCTGGCCGGAGACGAACCTTCACCTTGGTGCCACCCTCTCGTCCCCGTCGCCAAACCTCGTGGTGGAGTACGGATCACCACCGATGTGTCAAAACTTAACCAGCAAGTTTCCCGTCCAGCCCACCCTTCACCCACACCCTTCGCAGCTGTTCGAAATGTGGACCCGAAGGCGAAGTTTTTTTACAACGATGGACGCCTTATGTGGTTATTGGCAGATCGAGTTGGCCGAAGAAGGCCAGCATTTGACTACATTCATCACACCATATGGAAGATATCAGTATTGCAGAGGCCCCATGGGATTTGCCGCTACGGGCGATGCATTCTGTCAACGTGGTGACGCGGCCCTTCAAGGAGTCAAGAATTGTGTCAAGGTGGTTGATGATATTTTACTCCATGACGAAGACTACTGTACCCACCTCTCCCGAATATATGAAGTTCTCACCAGTTTGTAGTCGCCGCACCATCAGTGAACTTCTGTGGGTACACTCTCTCAGCAGACCCGGAGAAATTAAGTGGAATCAGGGATTTTCCAACCCCTGCCAACCTGACAGACCTCCGTTCTTTTTTGGGTCTGGTCAATCAGCTGGCTGAATTTTCACCTGACATCTCCGCCGCAGCCCAGCCGTTACGCCCCCTGCTGAGCCCCAGGAGGACATTCCTGTGGACCCCAGATCATCAAGAGGCCTTCCAGCGAGTCAAGCAGGCCCTCTTAAGTCCACCTGTCCTCGCCTGTTACGACCCAGCCGTACCCACCGTCCTCCAGACTGACACCTCCAGACTCTACGGCGTTGGTTACGCCCTTCTGCAGGACCATGGCGGTGGACAACTCCGCTTAATTCAGTTTGGATCCCGGTTCCTGACGGACGCTGAGACCCGATATGCCACGATTGAGCTGGAGATGTTGGCTGTTGTCTGGGCGATGGCGAAGTGCCGCTTCTACCTGATAGGACTTCAGCACTTCACCCTCTTCACGGATCATCGCCCTCTTGTACCTATTATCAATCACTACTCTTTGGTTGCAGTAGAGAATCCTCGCCTTCAACGTTTGAATGAGAAGCTCTCGCCTTATCTCTTCACGGCTGTGTGGCGTACCGGTAAGCTAATGTGCATCCCGGATGCCCTGTCCCGCGCCCCGGTCAGTCGCCCCACCCCAGAGGACGAGATGTTGTGTTCTACAGCTGCCGCATCCCTCAAGTCAGTAGTCTCATTGAAGGCCGTCTTCACATCAGAAGAGTCTACAGCACCGGATGCAGACAAGACCCTTGAAGATCTCCGCACCGCAGCCCGGGCCGACCCTTCCTATATCCGGCTCGTCGACTGTGTCCCAGGGATTTCCATCTAACCGATACGACCTTCATGAATCGCTACTCCCGTACTGGAAGATACGAGAGGACCTCTATTGTGACGGAGACCTCGTCTTGTATGGTCCACGAGTAGTCATTCCTGCTGCCCTACGCTGCCGTACCTTGACTCGCCTTCACGACTGCCATCGAGGAATGGAGTCCACCAAGCGACGGGCGAAGCAGACTGTATTTTGGCCCGGAATCGATTCGGACATTGCAAGTACCGTCCGTGCCTGTGAGCCGTGCCAGATTCTGCAACCCAGCCAGCAACAGGAACCTTTAATGTGCGACGATAACCCTTCAAGACCCTTCGAGTCTGTGTCGGCCGAATTCTTTGCAGTGGCAGGGAAGTCCTTCCTCGTCATTGCCGACCGAATGTCTGGATGGCCTGTTGTCGTCCCCTGTGGTAGTGATACAACGGCTACTGCTACCATCCGGAATTTCAGACATTACTTCAGAGAAGTTGGTGTTCCCCTCCGCCTCAGGACTGATGGTGGACCCCAGTTCACCAGCCACGAGTTCCGGGACTTCATGGACCGTTGGGGAGTCAGTCATGTCGTGACCTCGCCCCACTACCCCCAGGCGAATGGACACGTTGAAGCCGCAGTCAAGACTGTTAAACACCTGATCCTTAGGGTGTCACCCTCAGGAAATATCGACTGCGAGGACTTCGATCGAGGTTTGTTAGAGTAACGCAACACTCCGAACTTCACCGGACGCTCCACATCCCAGGTTCTATGTGGATATCATCTCAGGTCTTGTGTTCCTGCCCACCCGAAGTCATTTTCTCAAGAATGGCAAGCCAAGACTGAAGAATATGACCGCCGTGCAGCAGAACGAGCCGCAGACGTCGCTGCTCGGTACGACTGTCATGCCCGCCCCCTTCCCAGGTTGAGTATCGGCCAGCAGGTCAGGATTCAAGATCCAGTATCTCACCGCTGGGACAAGGTTGGGGTTGTCATGGGAATTGGCCGGTCCAGGGACTACCAAGTGCGTCTTCCTAGTGGTAGAGTATGGTGGAGGAACCGTCGTTTCCTCCGACCTGTGGAGCTGCCTAGTGTTGACCCTTCCCCAGTAGAGTCCCCTAATGTGATGTCTTTACAGTAAATCTATCCCCACCTTGTGTTTCTGCCCCGGTACTCCGCAGGTCCGAGCGACTCAGAAACAAAAGGTCCGCTCATGATGAAACTATGAGCGTATAGGGGGGAGGGAGGTGTATAATATGAACACGAAGTAGTACCTTAAGCTGTGTATTCTTATATTACTCTATTAATTATGTATAGTAAAGTATTACAGAACATGTATTAATCCTATGAAATATTTCCATTTATTATGCACCATGTTATGTATGTGAATTATCATATTTACATATTATGTATTCAGCTTGTGAATGCTGGTATCTGTACATGCCAGCGCGGAGTGATACAGGTAGTTGAGATCACTAGTCCTTATGGTGTGGAAGCCAGTTTCTTTGTTCCTCTGTATATCTCCCTTACGAGAATAAGAACCTATTTCAAGATAATAAGTGTTTGTGTGTACCCTCAGTAGTGTAGAACATTTTGGGGGTATCAAAGACAAACATAGAAGTCTCCCCCCCGCCCTCCCCCAACAATCCCCCCATCCCCCCTCTCCACCCACAACCCAGGACCACGGTGTGTAAAGTTAAGGCGTTCGAATTTTAATTGGGTTGATAATGAAATAATGCATGTGAGGAGAAGAAGAAGAAGAAGATTTCGTTAGGTTACGTTAGGTTACGTTAGGTTAGGTTAGGCTAGATTAGGTTAAGTTAGGTTAGGTCTGGTCAGGTTACATTATGCATGAAGGTATTCATTTATATGTATATTTATGATCTACAGGATCGTTTATGGCCAGTCAAAAGCTTCCAGAAAAGAGAAATACATAGAAGTTATCACTAATGGCCAATTATCCCTATTTAGTGTAACATACAGTATATATTAGGTGGAGTTCCGCTTTTATTTGTTTGTTTTCGTATTATTTAAGTCATTTATTTGTTAACATTTAGCTTAGAATAAGTAAATATTATACAAAACAAAACATTGAAAAACTCACAAGTGAATTTGTAACATATAATCAAGTCGAGATAATAATACCAATACCACGTGCTGGTCAAGCTCCGAAAGAGTTGTCCGGGGGTCTAGCTAACCTCTGGTCGGGGCTTGACCAGCACGAAAAAAAAAAAAAAACTTTTGTTACTAAACGTGATTTTGGCAACCTGTGGTGTAATAGTCAGCATGCTCGCCTTGCAAGAGAGTGGACCCGTGTTCGATTCCCGGACAGAGTGAAACAATGAGCATTTTTTTTTACGTCATTTGACTTTCTATTTACCAGTAAATGGGAACCTGGATGTTAATCGATTTGCTGATCTTATTCTGGAATAATGGCTAGCCAGTGCAGTTGCCGAGTTGTCCGGTCTTCTCGGACTATTTCTTGAAACTGGGTCATACAACTCGTTAACTTGGGGTGTGGTTGTAGTGTTGGCGACAGATTCTAACACCTTAAACAAAGTCACGCCTAGGTGGCCCTAGGGCCGGCCATCCTCGTACACGAAGGGCAACCATTATTGTTACGTGTATAATATTACCATCACTACCACAACCAGCATTATCACTACTGTCACCTTCTCAACTATCATCATTCCTTCCCTCTTCCTCCTCCTGCCTCCATATTTTAATAATCATCGTCTCTATAATTATTATTATTATTATTATTATTATTATTATTATTATTATTATTATTATTAACAATACAACATGTGGCTGGAACAACAGTAGAAATTAGAAATAAGATAAAAAGTTGTATTAAATTAACAAATAAAACACAAACAAGAACCACAGGTACAAGTCGATCAGTTTTTATCATGAGAGAGAGAGAGAGAAAGAGAGAGAGAGAGAGAGAGAGAGAGAGAGAGAGAGTCCCTGGCTCACTGTTACGTTATGACAAAGTTGTTGGTAAATATATGGTATGGAAATTGTGTTGATTCTCTCTCTCTCTCTCTCTCTCACACACCAACCACAAACAAACAACACATCACAAACAAACAAGCAAGCAACAACACAACACAAACAATAATGACACCACAAAAAACATCATTCTAAAAAACAAACAATAAAACAAACAAAAACAATAAAA
>NW_024724843.1:0-17237 GCF_018991925.1 Homarus americanus
TGATGATCTGTTTCTAGGAACACAAACAGCAGAGGGAAAAAAGAGGACTTCGGATAAGATGTGGCTTTAGGGTTTATCGACATTTAAGGAGCATACGATATTGTGTTGAGGGAATTGACATGTAGAATTATGAAGTACAGTGTGTGGGAGAAGCTGAGGTGAGGGGTGTTGAGGTAAGTATAGAGTTCCCGAAAATGGTGAGAGAAACACCTGAAGAGCTTGAGGCGGGAGTGAGGTCACAGGCAGGTCTATGCATTAACCTTTCCTGTTTATAATGTTATTTCTGATCAACATGAAGGTGATGGACCAGAAAGTTATAATGAAAACCTTGTATACAAATGACCTGTCAGTCTCAGTGTAGAGTAAGAGAGAAAACACTAGGGGACTGTTATAGATTCCTTAGAAAAACATAGATTACAAATAAGCTTAGAGAAAACAGGTATGATATGGGTCAGGGAGAATAATTAAAATTTACAGGTCACATCGTCTCACCGTTTCTTTAAGCAAATTGATAGTGTTATATATCTGGGAGGCACAGAGGGCGAGGGTGGTGAGAATGACATGAATGTATAGACGAAGATACAAACACCTGCATTACCATTAAAGAAAACAGACGACGCTGTGTGGGACCAGGAAATAAACAAAACAATTAATGGAAAAGTTTCGACACCTGTGTGATACCGGCTTAAAATTTGTGACATAGGAGCTGCAACATTAACGAAAATACAGAAATAGAAGCTGTATGTCATAGAGAACAACTGAGCCTTAAAACAATTAATTATAAAGGAGGAGAGAAAGAGGACTACAAAATTGAGCGGACATTAAGATAAAGAATCATTAAAGAAAAAAAGTTGGAAATCGGCTGAGGTCTGTCGGACTTATACAGCAAATGAAAGAGAACAAGTTGTCAAGGAGATTATGGAACATGGAAGTAAAGGACAAAAGAATAAGATGAATAAACACAGAGAAAAGAGAGTTAGAGAGAGCAGGAAAGGACAGTAATGGATGGATGACAGCAGGACAGATGCAAGGGACAGAACAATTTATACTGTAACACTCACTCTGGAGGTATTAAAGGGAGGGAGAGGATGAAGGTTATTCCCTGAGTCTAAACAAATGGAACAAACTCTCAACAATACAAAATAAAACAATAAACAAACCATACAAGAAAAACAAACAAGTTAAAACAGAAACGATGAATCTAAACAACAAAACAACTTCCCCATCACTCTGTTGTCGTCGGTGTTGCTGTATTACTTCGCTTCAACAACTAATATCTTAAAGTGCATCACAAGATTAATAATTACTCTCGTCCATCAACAATAATAATTATGAAAAATAGAACTGTGTGTATCTCTTGTCATTCACTATTAGAGGCCAAACGATAAGTCCTTTGAAGACTATGACAACCTGATGTACTACCCACGATGTCAAACTAATTTTATCCTGTATTGTTTTATAACAGTCTACACCCCAGAACTATTGTATCGTCACTCCTCATCCCAACAGTCGCCCCTAAAACAAAACAATTAAACCGTCCATACAACAATTATATGTGTAACAAAGAGAACGGGATGAAGAATCGTTCTGGGTATTGAACTGTGGAAAAAGTTTGTATCAGGTGGGAGGGAGGACGAGAGAGGAGGGGGAGGTGACATGTACAGATGGTGAGCGTGTTGTGTGGGAGAACATGACCGCGGCCAGCTAGTTCCTGGTGGCTGTGTGAAGAATGACATGTACAGTTGTGGGAAGGAAGCAGAAACCTACCGTGGCAGATAGAGAATACGTCGGTAGTACATAAGCTACAGGTCTTATAAGGTCGAGTTACTCTTAAACCTCAATAACCAAAGGATGGAAGCCTAGACACCATTCGAGGTACTAAAACCTGGGAGACTTGTGTTGTGAAGGATGAGGGTCTTACTGAAGGCCAGAACACCAGGTAATACCACTGATTAATTGTTAACCTCTCTAGTAAAGGAACTTGTGACCTTGAGTAGTATTTCATGTTTTATTCCTCAAGTTTGCTCCTTTGTTCAACATGTTTAATCGTAACTTTAATTCTAACAACACCAACAAGATAAATATTGAAACTTTATAAAAATAAGAAGACTGCGATGCCTGGGCCAAATGATTAGGGATGAGGGAATAATGGCAGGAAGATTAGAGGGTGGAATTGAGGGCAGGAGGTCCAGGGAAAGGGTGATCAGGATGGATGAATTAAATTAAAATCTGAGGCTCTGGAGAGATGTAGAATTTGGGAGGGTTGGTAAGAAACCCGAGCACGTTTAAAGTGTTGGACCTTCGCCAACTCTCAGATTTATTATTAGATACAACTATTTAACTACATTTAACCTTAATTATAATCATATTTGTCTATTAAAACTATGATTTATTTTTAGTTTATGTGGTTTTATTTTTCTGACAAAAGACAATTTATGTAATGTACGTTGTAAATGGTTGTCTAATAACTTTCAATAGTTCGTCTGCTTCTTCCTTCATGGTATCAATTGGTATGTTGTTGTATCCGTCTCTCTGTGGTTGGTGACATGAACTGGCTCCAGGGAAAAATATCACACACATTTTTATCTGATATATTCCCTTCCTTACGTTAAAAAAATCTTATTCAAAATTTTGGTACTAGAAACACACTTAATAATCTTGATAATTAGTTTTTAATAATATTCTCAGTTCTTCATAAATTCTGAAGCTGTAGACCTTCACCATGAGAGTAGTTTAATGTTTGGATCTATAACTGAATGATATGGAGCTCCTGCCACTGACGTACATAAAACTTTAACCTGTTTATCTGTTACTAGACACCTTAAATAGCCAGGATTTTCACCATTTTCTTATCAACAGGGACTCAGAGCCTTTCTTATATCTACTTTCATTCCCTTAGTAGTATCAAAGATAAATATCAAATTTCAGTAGTTACGGTGACTCACTATACTCACTAAGCTGTTATAAAACATTATGAGTCATTGTGGTCAACTGAAGATTCACTTTGGTAACTTGTGCGTATCAGGTGAAGTTGTGAGCAGGTGTGTGTTGTTGTCTGTTGTTTTAGCCTTGGCCTAAGGTTTCTATACGTCTCCTGCACCGAACTCTATATTATTTCTTATTTTCTTTGATGTTTCCGAGTCCCTAAATCAGCTCTACAAACAATGGGAGAGAAGTAAAGATGAAAGAAAGACATAACAAAAATATTGTCTTTCTTCTCCTCCGATGTTTTATTTTATTTCACCAAGACTTTGTTGAAGTTGCCAGAATTTCTCCTCATTTTAAGGATTTCCACAGATCCTGACAGCCGGGGTCAATGTCCTGTGACAGCCCTAAAACAGTAAGCCGGGGAATATAGCACACACTCTCCTCTCCCCATGCACACCTCACTCATGTCTTGACCAGGGCTATGATTACTTTCGGGAAATAAAGATCTAAGTGGTTGAGTTTCTCCTTCACGGCGGAGAGAGACGTGTAGAGAGACATAAACAACCACTTTGAGATAGAACGAGACTTTGGGAGTAAGTCACCCACAAAAGTCCTGTCGCCTCTCCTCCTGAATCACGAACCTCGAGATTCAGAATCGTGAACCCAAAGCAGTAGACACCGATGCATTATTCTGTCCATAAATGATTCGGATTTATGAGTCTGAATCTCGTGGTTCGTGGTTCAGGAGATACGACAGGACTTTTGTGGGTGACTGTACCTGTGTCTCTCTACGGTTGGGTTTATTAATCAGACAACACAATACATCTGAGGCAACTTGGGTTAAGATTCCTGAACACATTATAACCAAGACCATCTATTGATACTCTCCAACCAGCTACTTTGTTCTCTGTGTGTCGATAGTTTTAATATTGTGGAGAACCTGCAGTAGAGAGTACATGAGAGGCACTGTAGTACATAGTGAGTACATCATAAGTGTTCCTTACATGCATTGTTCCTGGTTACGTTACTTCAGGGCCTCCTCCTCCTCCTCCTCCTCTCTTCCTCCTCCTCTTCCTCCTCCTCCTTCTCCTCTTCCTCCTCCTCCTCCTTCTCCTCCTCCTTCTCCTCCTCTCTTCCTCCTCCTCCTCCTCCCCCTCTTCCTCCGCCTCCTCCCCTCCTAGTGTTGTTCCCACTCAGACTATCGTGGCGACTTAGACATATTATTTTACATTTAATTTTCAGTATTCAGTTCTTTTCTTCTCAAGTTGTTAATACGAACGTTTATTAACACTTTTTTTTAATTTTCTCTTTCCTTAATCTTTCATTTTACTGTATTGAAAATTATCTCTGGTTATCACTCATGTTTCCTTCCTCCTGTTTACACTATAAGATAGTTTGGCTGTCCTAGGTGAGGTTACTCATATGACCGATAATATTTCATTAATTTTCCTCTATCTAAGAACACCTGTCATCCAGTTAAAGGGTCAAGTTAATAAGATATATTTTGAAACAATACTCAGTCATGTAAATAAGACCAGTTTAACGAATAAAATTAATTGTCAAACTTACAAAAAAAAAAAATTCATGCGACAAAACACATAACTACAAAAAACTCAAGTTTCAAAGTGGGGAAAATAATGTGCATAAAAAATTAGAACAAAAACGATGAAAACGCGAGAGTAAAGGTAAAACACAATGTGTTGTTTTAGAAGGAGTACTGACGATCAGACTGGGCACACACCACGGTCCACAAGGCTCCATTTATACTGTTGACTGTGAGCGGTAGCCGACGGCCCTCCCTGGTAATGAGTCAGCGGACAAAGAGAGAGAAAACGAAAACAAAAATGTAGAAGTGAATTTAGAATAAAAGTTTGAAGATAAACTATAAAACTAATGACCATAAATCTTGACAATAAACTTATAGTTAATGTAAGCAACAGATGGTTAAGTCACCAGGTATATCGGTTAAAGGTAAGGTTAAAATTAGTTAACTATAGATTTATTACCATTCCACTTTTACTCACAGGTTAAATCTGTTCTTATATATCAAACTCTCTAAAGGATATTTATTTACATATCACATTAACAAAGACGCCTTAAAGGTCTCCTTCACCTTAACAATATAATTTTTCGTCAGCTTGAAATAATCATCAGAGAACACCGGTGGCCTTTGATGTGTCTGTCCCTTCTATTACTTGGCTCACTATCTGCCCTGTTAGAGTCTTTAGTCCCGTTTTAGAGCCATCTGTATGTATAAAGGACAATATATGTGTGTGTGTGTGTGTGTGTGTGTGTGTGTGTGTGTGTGTGTGTGTGTGTTTGGGTGTGTGTGTGTGTGTGTGTGTGTGTGTGTGTGTGTGTGTGTGTGTGTGTTTGGGTGCGCGCGCGCACTTGTGAAACCCCCAGAAGTATCCTGAAAGGTGAATTTTGGGTTGGGCCCCGTCCCCACTCCCCAAAAACACAACTAATTAGGACAGTAATAGTAGATTAGTAGTACAGCATAATGACTAATTTGTCATGATCATTATGCAATACTTACTGAATACACTGTTGCTGATGTCAAGTGTGAACCCCATCCTAAGCTCAGAATTAATATCCCAGATAATCTTAAACTGCACTTCAAGGCCTTTATCCACAGATGGTATGCTGGATATACACCTGGGTCAGTGGATGAATTTTGCTGTGATCTTGTAAATGTCATTACCACATATTATACCACCTGGGTTAAGTCAAGGAGGAAGGGGGGCAGCACTAAATCACCTCTGTGGACACATGACCCCATCCTCACCAAAGAAGGAGAGAATGTAAAACAGCTTGCCAACACTTATAAGCAAAATAAAACTAGTGATAACCTTTTGGCATTCCTCAAAGCTAACAGAGAATTTCGTGAACTCAAAGGTCAGGTGAGAAACACCTATTGGGAACAATTCTTACAGGGGATTAATAGAACAACCACTCTAGCAGAAATGTGGAAGAAAATTAGAGCCATTACCAAGTCACCCACCCCAGTCCAGCTTCATCACAGCCCTGCAGAATATGCTGACATGCTATTAGACCAATGGTCTAGTGTGTCACGAATCACTTCCCTGCCTCCTGACATACAGCAATATCTTAACACCTCACACATTAATAGGGGTTTCAATATTGAAATAGCCTGTTCCTCACCAGACCTTACCGACCAGTTTCCTATAACGCACCACGAACTAACAACAGCACTAATGAAAGGCGAGTCATCCTCCCCTGTTGAGGATGGCATAACCTATAACACCCTGAGATTGTTGAATAAGATCCCTAACCATCCACTGCTTGACCTGTATCAAATGAGCCTCACACAGGGTATTCTGCCTAAGACATGGACTCATGGAAACATAGTTCCAATCCCTAAAGCTAATTCTCCAAACTTCAGGCCAATTTCACTTACATCCTGTATGTGCAAAGTCCTTGAAAGAGTTGTTCTAAACCGTCTCATGTTTCAAGTCACAGACAAACTCGCCCCTAATCTGTACGGGTTCATGCCCGGGCGTAGCACACAGACATGCTTTGCAGAATATCTTGTTCACTCCAAAGATAAGACACAAACAGCCTTCATAGACCTTAAATCAGCCTTTGATGTAGCTAATAGAGACATTATACTTGAGCAACTAGCTAATTTTGGCATCCAAGGTAACCTCCTGACATGGATAAAGGGTTATCTGTCCAACAGGTATGCCAGAGTTCTGTTTAGGGGAGTTAAAAGTACCAGAATGAGATCATTTGAGCTGGGCACGCCTCAGGGAGGAGTGTTAAGTCCTATGCTCTTTAATATACTGATGCACAAGCTTATTGCTGACATTCCAGTTCAGCCAAACGAAGCCGTAATATGCTATGCTGATGATATCTGCATTATGACACAAACCAAACTCAGGCTCCAAGCCTTGCTGGATGTATTTTCTCGGAGAACTGTTGAATGCGGTCTCATAATATCTGTTGACAAGACGAGGGTCCTCAATCCTCGTCCTGCTCACCCTCTGCCTCTTGACTATAACATTAACAGCATGCCCTTGGAACTATGTAGCTCCTACAAATATCTTGGAATTTGTGTGAATGATGCAAACTTTGTCAGCAACCTTCGTGACAAACTAATGCAGCGCATTAAACCCCTCAGAACCCTTGTTGGCAAGGGCTATGGAATTAACATCACCTATGCTCGTACTTTCTATCTTCACTTCATTCGTTCTGTAGTTGACTATCATGCTCTCCATCTTGTGACTATTCCGCCTAAACAACTCAACAGCCTTGAGGTAGTGCAAAATGAAGCCATGCGCATCATCCTAGGTTGCCCAAAATCAACCAGAATTGTAAACATGAGGAAAGAGCTCGGACTGCCCTCCCTATCTGAGAGGATAGCCCTACTTAATACCATGTTTTGTGTCAAAGTTTTGAAGAACAATAGTTCTCAAACTACAACTCAAACTGAGTTGATGTTCTATCTAAGTAATCCCGACCATCTCGCCAACCTTTCACAAAAGACTCTCTTTGGGGCGTGGCTTCATAAAAGTGTTGCAGATCTCCTGAAACTGAATGTCCCAATCACCCCAGACGAACCTATTAATGCCATTCCTCCTTGGCTGGACATATCAGTTCCTATTAATTACACTCCTGTTGGTAGTAAGCAAATGTTAAACACTGATGTGGTGAGATGTGTCACACTAGAAACTATTAACAGACACATAGAGAGTATTAAATCAAGTGAATGTTATGCTTTTACTGATGGTTCTGTGCAGACAAACACAGGTAGAACAGGCTGTGCAATTGTAATATATAAAGAAAAAGAGATGATAGTGTCAACCAAACAAAGGCTGAACAACTGGGCCAGCACAACACAAACTGAACTAACTGGAATCTACTTAGCCACAGACTACCTCAAAGAAAATGGAGGTGGGGTGATATTCTGTGACTCTCAAAGTGCTTTGAAATCAATGAACAGCCCGCCAGGCTCTATGTCTAAAGTTGCGTGTGATATTAAAAGGAATGTGATAACTGCCAATGAGAACAACTTTCGTATCGAATTTGTGTGGATTCCGTCCCATGTTGGAATCAGGTATCATGACCATGTTGATAGACTGGCCAATGAGGCATGTAAGAAAGAAAATGTTGACCGCGACCTTGGTCTGTCCAATGCTGTAATTAAAAACATTCAAGTCAGAATCATGAACTCTGATCTAGATGAAGTGAGAAATGCAGAGAGACCTGACAGTTGTAGCATTAGTAAATATGACAAATTTTGTAACAAGAGGTACCGGTATGGCCAGCATAAGGACAGAACCAGACAATGTGATGTAGTCGTGGCCAGAATTAGGCTAGGATACAGACACATCTGGCAAGTTAGTAACGCTGTACCCATACCGGGACACTCAGCATGTAAACTTTGTGATAAACCTTTGAAGCATACACTTGAACACTATATTATTGAATGTGACACTGTCAAAGACTTCAGGCCACCTGACTTACTGTATCTTTAACTATGTAATTACTTCAGGTGTGCTTGAGGACATTCTTGCTGTTTATCCCAAATTTGCTAGCCCACACTGATTAGTCTTCAATTAGAATATGACTCCAATGTATGTGATCCACTGACCTATATATGCTGCTGGTGAATGTGATGTATTTCCTTCTTTGTGTACGAACCTCTGTCCTGCGTGGCAGTGAACAGTGGCATTACCCACATGAATCTGACCTATATATAGTGTCAATGAATATGATGCATTCTTTGTGTACGAACCTCTGTCCTGTATGGCAGTGAAAAGTGACATTACCCACATGAATCTGACCGACGTATATGTATGTATGTGTGCGTGTGTGCATGTGTATGTACGTGTACGTGTATATGTGTATGTATATACGTATATGTATGTATATGTGTGTGTGTGTGTTTACATATATGTATATGTACTGTCAATGAATATGATGCAACTCTTTGTGTACGAACCTCTGTCCTGCATGGCAGTGAACAGTGACATTATCCATTTGAATCTGACCTCTATACATTTATAGTTGTTAATGAATATGATGTATTTCTTTGTGTGTGAACCTCTGTCCTACGTGACAGTGAGAAGTGATACCACCCTCAGTGTCAAGACCTGACTGAATTACTCAGAATAGGCAAACTGTACTACAAGCTTCCATAATAAATTGCTTAAAACTGGGTTGCAGACCTCTCTCCACACCCACCTAAAAGTAGTGTAGATGACAGTGTAGAGAGGGGGGGAGGGGATGGCCATGAAGGGACATGATATAAATGGACGTTTGGAAGGGGACTGAGAGGAGGAGGGAAGCGAGGAGCAGAAGACGAGAGAGAGAGAGAGGAGAGGTAGAACACAGAGGGGTGGGGGGACACCACCATGTTAACACTGTCAACAAGCACCACACACAGGGACACCTCCTCACTGATGTTATTAATTCATATCAAATTCTCTGAGAAATAAATAATTACTTTTAAGGAATAATATTACCGTCAAAGTTTCACATAATTTTCAGTATTAATGATATTCACCAGAAGAAAACGGTGTATGCATTAAAATTAAGCTTAAAGGAGGAAAAATATTATTTCACCGGTTTATCAACGTCATATACAAAATAAATGCATTTCAGGATAAAGCATTTCTCCACACTGATGCAAATGTGAGCGAGCAGCGCCTGGGATATTAATGTGACGACCGCCGTGTGCTGGTGCCGAGCTGGTATGAAAAATGTTCCTCTTGCCACAGTACCTGTCATTATCCCCTCAACACCTGGCTGTGAGTCCTCAACACCTGGCTGTGAGTCCTCAACACTACAACACCTGGCATGTGAGTTCCTATATTGCCAAGCTATAGTATATACAGTTGGTAGAACAATGATCCTTTGTATTTCCAGCGTTGTCTTTAAACTGAGTCATCATCTGTAAGTATAAACTATTGACTCATGAACAAATATTATGACCAGCAAGCGATGGTGTAGCTTATTAGCCATTCTTACTCTTGTTCTCACAGGTACGAGGAACCAGGTAAATCATTTAATTTAATTTCCTCTTGTTTCATCCAGGTGAGTTGGCTGTTAAGTGAGGGAGTATTGTTTGTCTTGGAGAAAGTTGGTCGTTCATAAAATCTTAAGTCATATTTCTCCTCAGGCTGAGACTAAGTGTGTGTGTTGGTGAGCAAGTTTCTGGTTAATCTGTTTACCCACGATTCTTGAGGAGTTAATATGGTGGACAGACGATACATCATCTCTTGATCTGGAGTAAGTTAGGGAATTAAATCACCCACACAGGCGTCAATGTCACATATCGTCAGCTGTTTTGTGTTAGTTTTAAGGATTTTTTGTGGTACATCTCAAAGACTTCTCTGTTGTTGCTGTTGTTTTTCTCCAACTCCGGAAGTGACTAAATCCCTCACACCCCATCTTGACTGTTTTCAATATTAATTAAAAAAAAATCCAATCCTGGGAAAACTGTGGTGTCTGATATCTGAATGTACTGTAATCACATGCAAAATCTGATATCTTCACCCAAAATCCCGTTATAATTTTCTACTCTCTTCACCTGACTCCTCTCCTCCAGTTAAATAACATTATACGATGAACATTATAACCAGAGGCCCTAAAACGGACACCTTAAATTGATAGTGCCATTACTGTCTCCACTAATGAAGCAGTTAATTACCAAGAACATTATTAAGACACCAACAAGAGAATGAGGAAGTGCACTAAACCTGGTGCTGCTCTCTCCTCCCTCTATGTCTTCCTTTATTAAGGCTTCTTAAAGTTACCTGTCACTGTTGTTCTTTGTCAACAACACCTTAATATTAACTTTACTTCATTCCCTCAAACATTAGTCACTTGCTGTAATAAACTGGGAATAACTAATGACTAGAAACTTGAGTGTTATCACATTACTCTTGTTGTACACGTTATACAGTAAAGACTTATTATGTGTTCTTTATAAACTCTGTTGGTCAAGGTCGCCCAGAACCTCATAGTTTTATTGCTTAGATAAACTTGGTATAGTCTATTTCGTTCTGAGATGTGAGACATAATTTACTAATAGTTAAAAAAAGAAAGAAAAAATAATTAATGGAAACTGTATTCTGAAAACACAACAGATAAATTCAACACATTTTTAGAGTATTTAAATTACCCCCTTTAGTACCATGACTTAACCCATAGAGTATGATAGCACCGTATCAAGGGGTTAATTCACCATGCTTAAGAGTTAAACAAGAAAATCAGGTTCAACTATAATTACACCAAACACCCGGGCAAAGGGAGTAAACTGGTCAAGTTCTGTCTGTCCTATAAATGACGTAACACTAATGCCTTATGTTATACTGAAGGAATATAACACAGTTTGTTTCTCGTTTACACACCCGCCACTCCCACTCGTTTCTCCATTTCACTAGCTAACTCTATATTAAGAGTCGAAGCCTTCCAGTAGTCCTCACTCAGGCTTTACCCATATCATCAGGCCACAACCCTGTGGTGAAAATCTTGTACTGCTACGACAACAACTTTCGTTGCTCAGGAACAAATGTCATAACATTAGTGTGAGTGAGTGTGAAGCCTCAACTAAGTATAGGCTGATTAGCGAATGTCCTTACAATAAACCAGTACAAATTTTTATATATTTCCATATAATTTTCAGATCCATTCACAATAAACGTAATTTTGAGTTTATAAAATTAAGAGAAAATAGTCCTATACAAATGATAAACTAACTATATAAAAGTTCACGGTACAAATGCAAAAGAGACGAACGAGCCCTCATGAACAACTCACTCCTGGTAACCCGTCACCGAGTATTGCACAGCTGCAGTAACCCGGGACGCTGCTGCAATACTCACATAACTGCTCCAATATAATACAGATTGGTAATTACCCGCTGCATCCTGGTATTATTGGGATTTAAAAACAATATAGAGAAAGTAATTACATGTGGTTAATGAGAGTATATTACTGTATAATAGCCTTTATGAATCATTGAATGAGTTTGAGAGAATATTACAGCACAACTAATTACAGTATATACTGGATATGAGTTTATGTCGTTCTTTAATATGTCTATATATGGTTCTTTCATGTGTCTATGTATGGTTCTTTCATGTGTCTATGTATGGTTCTTTCTTGTGTCTATGTATGGTTCTTTCTTGTGTCTATGTATGGTTCTTTCATGTGTCTATGTATGGTTCTTTCATGTGTCTATGTATGGTTCTTTCATGTGTCTATGTATGGTTCTTTCATGTGTCTATGTATGGTTCTTTCATGTGTCTATGTATGTTACTTTCATGTGTCTATGTATGGTTCTTTCATGTGTCTATGTATGTTACTTTCATGTGTCTATGTATGGTTCTTTCTTGTGTCTATGTATGGTTCTTTCTTGTGTCTATGTATGGTTCTTTCATGTGTCTATGTATGGTTCTTTCATGTGTCTATGTATGTTACTTTCATGTGTCTATGTATGGTTCTTTCTTGTGTCTATGTATGGTTCTTTCTTGTGTCTATGTATGTTACTTTCATGTGTCTATGTATGGTTCTTTCATGTGTCTATGTATGTTACTTTCATGTGTCTATGTATGGTTCTTTCATGTGTCTATGTATGTTACTTTCATGTGTCTATGTATGGATCTTTCATGTGTCTATGTATGGTTCTTTCATGTGTCTATGTATGTTACTTTCATGTGTCTATGTATGGTTCTTTCATGTGTCTATGTGTGGTTCTTTCATGTGTCTATGTATGGTTCTTTCATGTGTCTATGTATGTTACTTTCATGTGTCTATGTATGGATCTTTCATGTGTCTATGTATGGTTCTTTCATGTGTCTATGTGTGGTTCTTTCATGTGTCTATGTATGGTTCTTTCATGTGTCTATGTATGGTTCTTTCATGTGTCTATGTATGGTTCTTTCATGTGTCTATGATTGGTTCTTTCATGTGTCTATGCATGGTTCTTTCATGTGTTTATGTATGGTTCTTTCATGTGTCTATGTATGGTTCTTTTATGTGTCTATGAATGGTTCTTTCATGTGTCTATGTATGGTTCTTTCATGTGTTTATGCATGGTTCTTTCTTGTGTCGATGTATGGTTCTTTCATGTGTCTATGTATGGTTCTTTCATGTGTCTATGTATGGTTCTTTCATGTGTCTATGTATGGTTCTTTCATGTGTCTATGTATGGTTCTTTCATGTGTCTATGTATGGATCTTTCATGTGTCTATGTATGGTTCTTTCATGTGTCTATGTATGGATCTTTCATGTGTCTATGTATGGTTCTTTCATGTGTCTATGTATGGTTCTTTCATGTGTCTATGTATGGTTCTTTCGTGTGTCAACCTCCCCCTTAACCTCCAGGAGAAACTATAAAATTCTACAATACACAAGTCAATACACATTCACTTACATACAAACAAAAACAGTCTTGTGTAAGAACGTCAAAACACAAACAAATATCACATATAAAAATGTACGTAAAAACAACCATAAGAATATTTTTAGTAGACGGAACAAATTCTGTCCTTCACAAGTTTTAATTAAATAAAAAAGACACGTGTTCATTATACCTTTATGTTGAGGAGATGTATAATTACTCACGAATGATTGGTGGTAATGTAATGTACACTGAAGATACTGTCCTCAGTGTTTTGTTCATGAGATGGATGACCCGTGTTACACTGAAGACATGGCTTTCACCTTCCCTTTCCTTCCCCCTTCCTCTTCCATCATCCCCCTTCTCTCCCTGCACCCTCCCTCCCGTCCTTCCCTTACCTCCCTTTTCCCTACTCCTCCCAATTCCCCACCGTCCAATCCCCCCTCCCTCCCCCCAACCACATCATGTTACAGCCTCTGGGATCCGCGAAATAAGATTAAAATGTCTTTAATTATAAAACGATTAACTGCAAAAGTGACACTAAGACCCTCAGTCTCAAGTCCTCAGGATGAATGGAACTGAGAACTGCTCGGGCCTGTGGCAGCTCGGCTTTAAATGAATGAAAAAGATCAAATTCCGGGAGACACGACGCTGAGGTAGACTGTCGGTCCATTAATTAAAGATATATATCATTAGATGTATATTTGTCCGAAATGTCTCATCGATCATTTTATTTTAACACGAATCTTGTATTGTTTTGTTGAATTACTTTCATAACAGAAGCTTGAGATTAGTTTAATTTATTTTATAATAATGGAAATACATCGTCTTGCTGGTCAACGGTGGCTTGATAGCTGCCATAAATGTGGCTTAACAACATTACCCCACATTTAGGGGAAGGAGACAGATGTTTATAGTTGATAGTGCTAGACAGTGTTAGTGCAGCCCCACGTGAACAACAGTTATGTTACAGATTCATGGATTCAAATAATTCCGGAAAGGTTTACTAAATACACGTCACGTTAGGCATGATGACTGTGACAGGTGGTGCTCAGTCCACCTGATGGATTACCTAAAGGGTGTAACACTAAACGAGCTGTATCTATATGCAACACTAAGTGAGCTGTATCTATATGTAACACTAAGTGAAGTGTATTTTTAGGTAACACTAAGCAGGTGCATCTTTATGTAACACTAAGTGAGCTGTATCCATATGTAAAGAAACTCAAGTGAAGCAAATTACTAATCTCTGAATTATAATGAGTGAACAATGTCTTATAACCACCAGTGACCCACGATGGACCCCAACAGTCAACTTGTCGTGTAAAAAAGGTAACTGTCTAGTATCACGAATCAACGATGTATATCATGTCTGGGTTTAAACACACAAAAAAGGTTCCATTTCTGGATGACAAATTATCCCGAACTGAACCCCATGGTCTTGAGTTGAGTATCACGTGATGGTAAACTGTAATAATCCTTGTACACGTTATAGGAAGGCTGATTACCTGCACCACCTGTGATAATCTATTCTAAGTATTATACTGGTCACAGAGAGACTTATTACCTGGTCTTTGTTAATCTAATTTGCGTATTATATTCTTAATCTCCAGCTCCTTCAGTTAACCGATATAATACTGTGCACCATTTAACAACTTCCCATCTGTAATGAAGACACGAGGCAGAGGCAGTAACAACATGACTCTTGGTAACACAGTGTAAGTTGTGTCTGAGATACACTGTAAGTCATCACCGGCCGTGTGTTTAGGTTGAACGGCAGGTAAAGTCAACACATTGATTATAATAATACAATCTACTTCTATTTGAAACAAACTTCACTTCCTTAAACAAATACAGGAATATAGTTATTACTACTTCTGTTTACATCAGCGTCAATATTAACCGTTCACCTGAGGCATAATTACAGGTGATGCTCGACCGTGGCAGATAAACTAAATAATGATAAATAATTGTTAAACATTTATAAACCGGACGATAATTATAACAACAGATCGCTTAATACGTGTTACAGTACCAGTATATATCGTTAGTACAGCGTCGAGTGTTGTCTTCTAGCACACACTTCACTACGTCAAGAATATTAACATATTTTTCAAGTTCAACTCACCTTGTAATCCGTCCACTGTCTGTCCAGCGTCCCTGAAAAAAAAGAAGATGAATTAATTAAAACTAAAAATCTCGAAAAAAATTAGTAACATATCTGTAGTTTATTTCCTTATTTAATAACATGTGTGGAGATACTTTTTATGGGGGCAGTAAATAATAGTTGTATGAACCATGGAATCCTGTGTCTTTCCCTTTAACCTTTGCTGTATAACAAACGTTTATCACCCTTACAGTATATCTGATGCTCTACTCACAACACCACAAAGACATTTACTGCATCACTGACAACACTTACACTTACCACTAAATCCTCAGAGTAGGTCATTGTGTTAATTTTTAATATTGTAACGTTTTCTGTGAACATTAATTTAAATATACAGTAATATGTTTTGTCTGATTAATTATTCTTATTACAGTGTCTTGTTACTTTTCGTTGTTGTCAAGGAAACAAATTTCTGTCAACCCCCCCCGCCCACTTTTTGTTTTTTTGTTTTTTAGACGTCCATGCAATGCTGAAAGGTTGTGTTTACTCCTCGGTGTCTGACCTTGCCTAGTAATGTTCTTATTCCTGGGAGGTGAGGCGGCGGAGTCACCCTAAAAGAGTCCATTATCGGCCTCATTTGTGATCAGGATTGGTGGGTCCGGTTGTTGCCTCCTTAATGTGTTGGTTGGAAGGTGTTGTTGTAATAGAAGTGAGAACATTTGGTAATTCTTACTTGAACAATCTCTGTCACGGTCAACAGTAAACCCAGGAATGTTATTCTCGTGTAGGAGGTTCGTTAGCACTACGTAATAACTGGCTGTGTTTGACCTGTTATCTAATAGAGCGTATGTCATCAGCTAAGCCGTCGTAATTTGCATTTGTTGCACAAGGTGTTGGTTGTTCCGCCTCGGGTGGTTGTTGATGAGGGCTTCTGTTTACTTTGTCAGTGCGAGTTCTGCTGGTGTTGAGGTTTACATACTCTGATTAGATGGCTGCTCTCATTACTTTATATCTCATGGCTGGCGGTGTGTACAGTAGTTCGTGGTAGTTGACATATTAACGTTGATCTGAGCTAGATGACTTCCCCTGGACACAAGGAACACTATTCAGGTGATCTCGGACATTCTTCGGGTGTGTGTTGGTTGACTGCACAACAACTGTAGCAAACTGTAAGAGGAATTAACTGGCTTAATCTAACGAAGGTTTATATATATATATATATATATATATATATATATATATATATATATATATATATATATATATATATATATATATATATATATATATATACATTTTGGTAGTTTTGTTTGGCGTTGCCTCAACTCCCACCTGCCTTCCCAAGTTACGCCCCAAACTAACCCTCTCCTGGACCTCGAATCAAGACACAACCCTCTCACTGCATTGGACAACATCACTTGGCACTCTCCGGGGGGCAAGACAGTCGACTGTGGTGAGATCAGTAAACGACACACAGATTTATATGTCCTTAAAATACATTACAGTTTCACTACCGCTGACCCCAACTACTAATTTTACCCAACTTTCATATATTATTATTATTATCATTATTATTGTCACCTTTAATTTATTTATTCTGTACTGTCATCAGGTGATAATAAAGAAGCCAGTATCCCGGGTCAGCTCAGGGCACCAACCGCAATGGCCTAAGGCGGTGACAGATGAAAGCGTCATTCAGTCTCAGGTAACACAGCCTCATGTAACACAGCCTCATGTAACACAGCCTCAGGTAACACAGCCTCAGGTAACACAGCCTCAGGTAACACAGCCTCAGGTAACACAGCCTCATGTAACACAGCCTCA
>NW_024724844.1:0-107500 GCF_018991925.1 Homarus americanus
AGATCTGTTGTGATGCCAAGTGGTGGTAACGTGTGATGTCAAGAGATCTGTTGTGATGCCAGAGTGGTGGTAACGTGTGATGTCAAGAGATCTGTTGTGATGCCAGAGTGGTGGTAATGTGTGATGTCAAGAGATCTGTTGTGATGCCTCATGATATTACTTAGTCATGCTACACTGTTAGGTAATGTAATAAATCTATCACCCAATCATATTTTGTAGTCTAAATACAGTACACCTAATCTACACTAAACACTATACTGTACAATATCAAACTAACCTTTTTACTACTTCTTAAAAACCCTCATAGTTCAAGAATCAAAAGGTCCTCTTTCAGATACCTCGACAGCACTAACCCTACCTGAGAACCAATACATCTAACTACAATACAATCCTGACAAGAGATTCTCCTCCAGAACAACACTGAAGCGATGGCCCTTTCTTACATTATGTGCTCGAGCAATGTGAAACTCGAGAGGTTTACCATGGAATTATTATTATTATTGTCATTATTATCATCATCGTTTTCATTATTCTTGTGTGATCAGCCGTTATTACTTAATGGCTGCCATGGTTCTCAGGCAGCTTCTCTTGTCAGGTTCTTATTGCGGTGTTCATTTCTCACCTTTCATGTTGTTTACCTCCTCGGCTCTTCTTCTTCCCATATCAAATATATACTGTATCTCTTATTGATTGCCCCTCCCTCCTCCCCCTCTATTCTCACCACACACCTAAATCATCTCAGTCTATCTCTATGTAATACCTCATCATTAAAATCTTTGTTATGTGAGATACTGGAAGCAACCTATAAATAATTGCCACTGTTCTCCATTTTTTTGGGGGGGCTTATAGACCTACTCTTTCTCCCATAAGTTGTACTGAACTTTGAAGAATTGTGAATAAAATACCCAATACAACTTTTAATTTTTCTATTGCATCAGTTCCTCGACACACTGATCAATCTTCACGCATTTGTACAGACCACGAGTAAGTCTAATTGCATTGTTCTTCCCATAAGCTACAGTATACTGAACTTGAAAGAATCAGAAATAAAATATATATACTGTACTGCACTACAACCTCAATTTTTTTCTTTTCATCAGTTCCTCGACAAATATATTTTTATTACATGTTACAAGCTTTTACATTCTTCTTCTTGAGTAAATCACACAATGTTTCCCTCCAGATGATATATAACTGAGGTAAATCACTCGCCTATTGACTGGGGGTCCTACACCTACCTCCCACTACCAAGATGCCGGAGTCAGTTTACATCAAAGGGTCAGCTATTATCCTAGGCCTGATGTGTTAATTATATATGTACAGTACAGTGGTGGCAGACATACTTGGAAACCATCATATAACACAGTCAACACCCTCCCTTCTGGTGTCGACTTTAAACAAGAAAACTGTAATACTATACAGGTACAGTACTGTACTTTACTGGTAATTAATCAAACATCACGTCACCAAAAAAAATTATCATAATACAGTACTGTAAGTCCTTGTTTAAAGTTGCCCCCGACAACGTTGTTTTGTTATACTCGCTACTCTTTAGATACCCATGATTCTGATAAGTCCCGCCGATTCGTTATAACATCATCACGGACTACTTTGTATGGCGTGTCATCCTCTCTCATCTTGGCGCATTACGCTCTCCCACCGTCTGGCGTCAGTCTTTGTTAGGCTTCACAGCGTCAGTGAGTGCTTAGGTTTTTGTTATAAATACTGTACTGTAACCGTTCAAAATGGCTCCCAAGCGCTCATCTAGTGTTAATTGAAGCTAGTGTTGTGAAGAAGCAACACAAGACCATTAGCCTTGCTACGAAAATGGAGGTTTTAAACTCACCACACACTGATTTAGTTTATCTTATTGGATGTATAATACAGTATACATTTTTTTATAAAAATTCCATTGAATTTATGTATATGTAATGTATTTTATGGGGCAATGGGAGGCTCAGGAAAGTAACTAGTGTATTTTATCTATTTCTTATTGGTAAAATTAATTCTGTTAACGTTTTTCGTTAACTTTGTGTTTTTCAAGAATATAACCCAGCGTTAATGGGGTTTACTGTACGCTTGATACTTTCATTACCTAAGCTACTCTAAAATAATTATAAAAACACTGCTTTTTTTTCTAAATTTTCTGTATTTTAAAAAGTTTGTTGACAGACAGATATACTGTATAGATATTCAGTAAAATCATCAAAGAAGATCACACCGAGTCAGGATGTACAAAGAGCACATATACTGTACATTAACAAGACAGGTAAGGTAAATCAACAATGTACAGTCATATAAAAAGTATACAAATACAGTAGTACCCTGATTTACGCGGTCAATTGAACCCACAGGGTACCGCGGAAAGTGAAAACCGCGTAAAGTGAACAACAGAACATATGGGATTAATTCCAATAGAGACTGGCCCGACCCCCAAACTCCATTTTCTACACAATACTGATGTTGTAATAAAAATAACATCTAAATTTTATGATGGTATGCTCACACAATTAATATTTAGAAATACAGGCGCCAAGTTAATGTCCATTCAAATAATGGACTCAAATCTCCCACTCTTCCCAGCTCACTAGCTCCTACCTCTCTGAGAAATGATTGGGTGAAAACACTAGATTTTAATTTAGCAAATATACCTCAGACTAAGTTAGGATAATATAATTGACATTTCTGGATTCTTGCAGGTCAGGAATATTTGAATGTAAACTTCATATATTTTGCACTAAAGATAAAATATTTGCGTAAAACAAACCAAATTATTACATTAGATCTAAAATTTGTATGTCTAATGCAAAATCCATGATGTTTATATTCAAAATGATCATCATATGAAATTCAGCAATGTAAATTATATTCTGGCGGGTAATTTGTCTGAATTTTATGAGCTAAATAAAAAAATAAAATAAAATTATACTTCACGTGTATGAGTAGATGCACCATGAAAGTAAATCGGTTGTGGCAAGTACCATGTAACTGAGAAATCGCGGAAAGTGAAACCGTAATAAAGCGGGATAATACTGTAATGGTAAACAGTTTTATCAGCTTCTCCAACGATACCCTACAGAACACATCATTTGCTCACGGTATTACCACGTTCAGAAACATTTACCGTACATAATGGTTGTCACACACACACATATAAACTGTATTAACATTTACAATATTAAAAATATCCAAAAAGACGCAACTGACTCGGTCCCAATTACTTAGAATTTGGGTGGGAAATTTCATGGTAAATTCTTATTAAACCTTAAAGTATGCAGTGTCGCCCTCCCCAGACACGCACAAAAAGAATTTCTTAATTTGGTGTTATGTATTTGTAGGCAATAGTTTTTGAAGTGTGGAAATGCAAGATAAAGTCCTATATGGGTAACTAACGTGGCACCTTCTGGCAACCCCACAAATGAAAAAAAGTAAAATAAAGCAAAATTTAGGGTAATTTCTGGACTTACAGTACATAATACAGTACTGTAATTTCTTGAGTGTAAATATAATGGAAGTACCTGAACATGGCAGTAGTGAGCCTGTTCACTCCAGTACTGTACCATCCCAGTGATTAAAAAAAAAAAAAAGTGTACTGCAAAATGCTGGAGAATAAGCAAATGAAATGGAGAGTAGTGAGGAGGGGTCAAGGTAGAGAGGGAGAGATGAGCAGAGGTGGAGCAGCATCTACACAGCATCACAGTCAAGGAGTTGCGTCAGGAGGATGATGGGTAGGCCCACAGTTACCACAAATCATTTTTCCCCAATTTAGTAGCCCCAAGGTGCGGAATTTGAAAGCAAATCCAAGACCCCTCCCACATCGATCAATGAGGTAAGTACAACACCCTACTAGGAACACATCGATCAATGGGATAAGTACAACACCCTACTAGGAACACATCGATCAATGGGATAAGCATTAGGAACACATCGATCAATGAAGTACAACACCCTACTAGGAACACATCGATCAATGGATAAGTACAGTACCCTACTAGAACACATCGATCAATGGGATAAGTACAACACCCTACTAGGAACACATTGATCAATGGGATAAGTATACCCTACTAGGAACACATCGATGAATGGATAAGTACAGTACCCTACTAGGAACACATCGATGAATGGGATAAGTACAATCCTACTAGGAACACATCGATCAATGGGCTTTACCCCTTAAAACATTAAGTAGACTGTGGCCTCTGTTCTCTCAGTACTTTGGTCGACTGACAAACATTACTGATATGTTTTAGAGCAATTTTTCATGCCTGAACATGGAGGTGTAAGATAACTGTGAATAGTGCATTCCTTTTCAGACATTATTAAATAAAGTATCTATAAGTTGAACAATACAATAACCCCCATATTAATAATTATATAAAAATAAGGTTAAGGCAATGTAAAATTAGGTTGGAATTTGTCAAGTTAGGTTAACTTTTTGTCATGATATGTTAAGTTTTTGTCAGCTTAGGTTAGGTTTATGTGAACCTTTAAAATAAAACAAGTCATTATGTTTTTCTGGCGTATTTTTACCTTCATCTGAAATTGCCCCGTCTTTTTAGTTATCGGGTATTTTTGGGTGGGCGTTTTCCAACAAAAATCATGGCCAAGCAAATACAAAATACACCAAAAAACACTAGAAAAACATAAACCAAACCTAACCTAACCTTCACCATAAGATGGAATCACATATTTCTTACCCTATTGGCCTTGTTCATGCCAATTATGTTGGTCTTGACGATATTTACACTCGTTCTTACACTTAGGACACTTTACACCAGGCATTCTAAAAAATAATATAGCTTGTTCGTTTCTTTTTCCCAAAACGCACCATCAGCTCCATATAATTGAAGTGACACCCATCGCAGACTTCCTCGGTCGGAAATGAATTTGAATTTCGGAATATGAGAGACCCAAAATCACAATCGAATCTCATTGGTCAAAAAATACCACGAATTAAAGAATTATTGCCCCCCAAAAACCGCTTTTGATTGGCGCGGACATGTATGGAAACATGCTGAGTGGAGGCATTAGGTATAATGGCAGAAGATTAATGGAAGAAAATAAGAAATATTTGGCATGCAATATCCCTCTATTATGCTTCTGACAGTAATGTAATAGAAGAAAGTTATCTTAAAATTAGACGTTTTTTTCTAATATAATAATAGAATTGTGTGGACTAACTCAAAATACCCAATATCTCATGAAAAGTCATGACCTACATTTTGCAAACTCTATAACTTTTCCCTCACAACAATACCCCATATAAAAACCAATGGTATTTTATGCATTAACACCAGCACATTCCTACCACTAATCTATTATCATATTCAATAAGACGTCTAATTATAAGATAATTTTAATCTATTACATTACCATGAAATGTGTAATAACGAGAAAGCGATCCAAAATTGTCTCTATTTTTTTCCATTAATCTTGCGCCATTATTGCCTACCTCACCTCCCAGACTGCGCTGCTTCTTCATAAATCATCACGCGCATGAGTTCCGCACACGCCACGCCGCCAATCAAAAGGGTTTTTGTTTTGCAACCAATTAAAATGATTTTGGTTTAATTCAGGTATATTTGGCCCAATCAAATTTGAGTTTTATTTTGGGTCTCATATTTTGAAATTCAAGTTCAGTTCCGACCATGGAAGTCTATGTGGATGTCACTAAAGTATATGAGCTGATTATGAGTTTTGGAAAAAAACGAAACTATAGCATTTTTTCGATCGCGTGGTGTACTTCCAACCTCAGTAAAGTGTACTAAGAGCAAGACTGAATGTAAATATCGCAAAAGACCAACATGTGTGACGTTGGGTAAGAATCCCAGAATGCAACGACGAACAAGAACCAGGCCAATAAGGTAAGAAATAGGTCAGGTCAGGTTAGGTGTGGTTAGGTGTGGTTAGGTTAGGTTAGGTTTTTGTTTTTCTAGTGTTTTTTGGTGTATTTTGCCATGATTTTTTTGTTTTCGGAAAGCGTCCAATGAAAGAAATTCGATAAAAAACCCGGCAATTTTGACTTTCTATCACAGTGTGGTGTGACATTGCAAATTTACCGAACCTATACACGACACATAACAAACAATCTTAAATAAATAAATCTAAAATAAGTTATTAATTAAAGTAAATAATTAAAGATACATATGAACTCTTCAGGTGTTAATACTGTGACCCATCAGTAAAATAAACAAATCAGCATTTATAAACACCTCCACCTTCTCTAACCTCACCACCACATCTACAGTATAAATTAAATCATCAATAAATTAAGTAAGAATATAATCAAATAAAAGTAAGTAACAGATAAATACGCCCCTTCAGGTACCAGCATCATGTCCCACAGATAACACAAAACCATTCCCATTAACCACCTATATCTCCTCTCATAATCTACACCTCATATAACACTTACCTTTCCACCAATGATGACTAATAACCCCGTTAAATGGTCGTAATGGGAGAGGTCATTAAGTAGTTGGCTGGTCATTAACTGTCCTCCTCCAACATAAACAACACCTTCAGGCGTCTATAATAACAACTGACTATCGTTAACTACCAATATAAAATCACTTATTTCTATCATTAATATACACTTTATTTTAGTATTATATGTTTATAAATAATGTAAATTTTATATAAGAGTAGTTTTATTTAAGGTTTTTTTATTTTTAATGGGTATTTTTAGTAAATTAGAGTAAAATAAGGTGTGTGTGGCGCCCTCTATACCGCCATGGCCACTGTCTTCATCACCTTATACCACTATTTTGTTCGAATCCCTTAACCAAACTCAAATAAAAATAAACTCAATAATATCAATAAATATAACCCTTAGAGTCTTAAACTTAATTTTTATATATATTTTTACAAACGAGTAATTTTTAATAGGTGTTTTATACAGATAGATATATTTAAATAAGGTTAAATATCTCCTGGTTGGTGTTGACGATCCGAACACATTTAGTAAACATGTGAAAATGGCTACAGAGACCAATACTTGACACCAACTCTAAAACACCCAGTAGGTGGTCATTAACCCTCTTATATTACTACATTAGGGTAATAAACAGTCTAGTATGAACGAAAGGTTATATAGGCGGTGTAATAATGACTGTAATGGTGATGGAGGAGGAGTTATAGGAGGGTGATGTTTAGGCCTGGGATTTAACCATGATTATCAGCTGTTTTTTAATAATTACTTTTATATATGTGACTTTTATATTATATTTAGTTAATGAGTTTTAATTATAGCTTAGATCCTCTTAAGATGAACTTTTTAATGGTGATATCGAGGTTTAGAATGGAAGGAGAGTAAAGGGATACAACAGTTAACAGTTTTCTTATTTTATGTTTTAAGAAATGTCTAAAGAAATGATGTGTTTATAATAATATATAAAGTGAGGAATGTTTAACTTTGTGAAGTATATATTTTAATACATAATTTAACTATACGTTTAGTACATATTGTTCAAGTTTGTGTTTTGGAAGGGAAAGTAAGGATTAACCCAACCTGACTTAATCTAACCCCTGTAGATATCATAAAGAGGGTTTAATCTTCAGATGGTCCCTACAATTTGTGGCTTTGATGTACAATTATTAAGAATTTTTTTTTTTATATAAACAGGTGATGAGGTGGGGACAGAAGTACCACAACATCTCCTACCACAGTTACAACATACCATCACCACCACAGCCACTAGTACAGCATGGCAGATGGAGGTGCTTATGGAACGTCTACGAAACAAAGCTGGTGGATTTCGTTCACTTATTGAGTCGGCAAAAAACGTAAAGCAGGGCATAATGGTGAGCTGGAGTGATGTATTGTGGTTTTACCCAACTGATCACACACAAATAAAAGATGCTGCCTTTATTTTTGAAATGTGAAAATTATGTAAAAAATAATTTTACCCAAAGTTCCTTGTGGAAGATAATTGAAGATTCATGTCTTGTGTGATGTTTGAATTATAGTTTCAACCTTAAGTTACTTTTATGGGCAACTTGAGGTTAATACAGCAGCTGGTGATGTTAGTATCAGTTTATTAAGAATATTTTGCACTACAGAACAAGCACCACATGTTGGATCCAGGGGAACGGGCAGCTCTAGGCATGTGTCTCGACTCTCTCCAGAAAAATATCAAAGTCACCACTTTAAGCGCCATGGTCGAGAGATTAGAGGCTACTGCAAGACAGCTCGGGTGTGTATGATTGATATTTTTTCCACACCTGAGGCAGTTATAAGTGTTTAATGCATGTCAAGTGTTGGCTAAGTAACTTGCATTGTTTTTTCTTACTCTATGAACCCATATCTAGGTATTTAGCCTCTAATGCCACTGTGATGTTCACTCATGCTCTCACACTGTTGCTTCCTGGTTGTACATCACCTCTTCTGTAGCACCTCCTTCACTTCCATCCAAGACAACCAGGTTCCTTTCATTCTGTGTAATTTTAAGTCATTTTCATCACTGATTTGCACCCATGTGTATCAAATGACCCCAGCCTTCTCACATAAATACCAAGTTTAATTATTTGTTCCCATGGTAGTGATAGTGTCATTATTTTGTAATAGTATACAGTAGAATGTTGTCAATATATTACTCACCATCTGTTACTCCACCTCACACTATCAATAATATACTCCCTCAATCACACTAACAATCACCGATGTCTTTTTCTTGAGATCATGTTCCCCTCTAAGAGAAGATCTATCTGTGTACTATTATCTTCACTCTTCTTTCAGTTTTGGGAGAGTGATGCAAGACAAGTGTAGAATGAGACAGCAATGTTCCAAGACAGTGACTAGGAATACAATACTCCTCATGGATCAGACCAGAGTATATGCTTTATCAATTGGTGTTCCTATCAGTTAAAATTGGCAGATTAGTTAGTCTTGGTGAAGGTAATTAAATGGAAATTGGAATGTAATCTGTGGTATTTTGTCTGTTAGAAGGGTAAATAGTTGCTTTCCTAGCCATACTTGATCAAACTCTTCACCCTCTGGGAGCTTTGACCATCGTGTACCAGTGGCCTTGTCTCCAGATTCCACAGGGGTGCCTAATTTACCTCTCATTGATTGTAAGAAAAATAGTAAATAAGAAAAGTGTGTTAGAGTGTCTCATCGCCACACACAAATAGTATTTCTCTCGTAAGTGACATCACCTTGTTGTTGCAGGTTGAAGTTCACGGCAGGAACGTCCGGCTCAGAAGTATTTGTATCGCAAGCATAGTGTTTTACGTGGAAGTACTTCTCTCGATGGTCGAGTACGAGATGTCAAGGTGGAACTCTAGGACCAGAATGCTCATGAGGGATTGGTAAATATACATTAGTTCTGTGAAACCTCAATGATTTGAACTATGTTAGGGTATGGATGGATTAAATTACCAGTGTTATGACTCTTGGAATAATTTAATTGTGTTTACCAAACCTAATTACTCATCTGTGGTTGGTTTACGCTGGTTTCCTGTTATGTTGAATGTACTAAAGTAGGTCAACACAAAATTTACCAAGAGAAAAAATGTTTTTTTAGCCTTGCAAATCTGCCCATTACTAGTCTATATAAACAACTCTGTACTGTATTTAGAGGTCAAAAGAGATTCTCACTCATGTAATTAACAGTATAGTAATTCTTATGGTATGATTCTCTAAGCTACATAGGAGGCCAATACAGTATAAATTTTTGTGTTGCAGTCATCACCTGAGCTCATGGAATGCCTCAGCCGGGGAGATTTTGCCGACTTTACAGCTCATCTGGAGGGATTTACTTCCATATATCAATTAAATGCAGATAAGAAGCTAAAGAGTAAAGCCTTTCAAGCATTACAGGTAAATCAATCTAACAAAAAAAAATCTTAAGTTATTTAGGTGTAAATTTAAGTATCAAAGTGAATTAATATGAAGCATTATGGATTGTGTGGATGATAAGGATTCACTTTGTATACCAAGAACACAAGTTCAGGATATGAGCAAATATTTGTAGATATATCTGCTTGTTATTCTCGTCCTTTCCTGTTGCTCTTTGTACTGTACTTGTTGTTGTGTCTCTCTCTCCTAATTATTTCTCAACTTTTGTGGAGGCTTCTGTACCCCCTTGATCCACCCCACAGACAAGTGGGAGAGATAGAGATACTAGGGATAGCACTCAAGGTAAGCTTTAACATAGTTTTCTGGAGTTGTAAAACCATCACTGTTTGTAGCAAGAAACAGAAATACTGTTGATCAATATTTCAAGTCTGGTTTGAAGTTTTATCCAAAATTTAAACTTTCTAGTCACTTCTTTAATGTGTTTTGATGTAAATATATCATCTTTTGACATTAATATGAAGCTGACTGATTGAATAGATTCCAGTCCTAATTGGTCCCAAGTTAACCATATGTCACCATGATCCGGTATGGTCCATATTCCTAATGGTAAGTTTGGGACCTATCAGAGCTTGGACCCATTTGTCCTCCAACCAGTATGAGCATCATTATAAATGAATATATATTATAGTGTCTGAATTAAATTAAATGGCTTTATATATGAGGTTTGGGCAAGAACTAGTTAAGTGAGAAAACTATGAGAAAATCCCTGCCAGAAATTGCAGTTGAAATTCAGAAGGAAGTTTTAATTTTAATTGGTAAAATAAACACATCTTAATCTTTTGTCATTTGTCTTGTTCTCATTCAGAGCTCATCAAACAGTCCAGCTGATGAAATAACAATGAATTGTGGGTTTAATGGTAAAAGTAGGAGGCTTTATCTTGGTGTTAAGGCACCACACCTGACAGTCCCCAGAAGAACATCCACAAAGCTTCACTCTTATACCACAAGACCCACAGTGTTCCTATAAACCTGCTAACCTAATTGATAATATTGATGACATCTTTTTCAGGCCTTAGAAACTGACCTGACCAAACTATTCGAGCTTGCCCAAGAGACGATCACTGACCCGTATAAACTAGTTCTCAAATCACCAGTTGGTCTGTTACAACGGGGGAGGGGAGGTAGGGCTTGTGTGAGCGTTGTTTACTCTTCGAGAATCATATAATGTGATGAATTTATTCTGTGTTGCGGCTTCATTTGTTGTGTCAATGCTTCATCTTTAACACCAAACTTAGGAAATGTTATCAAGTATTGTACCTAAGTCCACATATATTACTGATCCAAACTCTTCCTTTTTCATCAAGTGGCACAACTCTCCTATGTTACCTTTCCAAACTCTTCTTATTATCAGTACAATTTCTCACACTCAGCCCATCAAACTTACATCTAAATGTGTATCACTTGTGCCTACGAGGCCTCTTAGTATGATGCATTATATCCAGAGACAAGAGCAACACAGACTACATTTGATGTCATAAATTTGCTCTATCTGCCTAGCTGGAGGTGTTCAACTATGGTGTTACTCAAATGTACTTTTAGGAAATTAGACCTCAACTTCATCCTCTATCCTTCTGGTTTATCCCCGTCGCTACACACAACTCGGCATCACCCAACAATAGGCTATTTTATTTTATGCATATGTTCAGCGAGTAGTTTTTGTATCTTTCTCCGTTTATTCAAGTTTCTTTAATAACTGGTTCTTTTTCAGGTCACGCCATGAGACTTGTGTACTTTGTGTCGCCGTACGAGTTGTTAGATGTCGCAGCTGGCCGTTCGGTTACTCTGACGGCCGAGACACCGGCGTCCCGCATGCCTCTCTCATTACGTCACTGTTAATATTGACGCGTCCAACTCTCATAAACTGCAGACGAACGCTAATGATAATCTCCCAAACAAGCTAACGGCAAAAAGTAAGTCCCAGACAACTTGTTTTTTCTTCTGTTTTATATTTTTATTCTTTATTGTATTATTTTGCCTTTAATAATTTAGGCAGTAGGCCAGTTAGTCTTGTTTAGTTAGGTTAGGTTAAGTTCCTTTAGACTTGGACAATAAGACAGTAAAGATATAGATTAATATACAGTACGGTCGGGATATATTTAAGATAGGGTCCAACGATTTCGCTATATACTAAATCACGATCTATAATTACATGTAATTAATGGGGAAAATAGGGTTAGGTTCTGGAGGCCAAAAAAAAGTGACTAAACTTGACTTAACGAGTTCATTTTCTTACTAACTATAGCACCAATGAACACTAGACTCGGGAACAACAGGTTACTTCAATATCAATATCAAGGAACACCAGACTCGGCAGCAGACGCCACACTGCCACCCTCACTTGACAATCCCACACCTACATAAACGAACACCAAAAATATTACTTACAGTATTAAATCTTTTCCATTAAGCTTTCCATTATCTTCACTTCGCTTTTCACTTCACCAGCAACCCATTTACACTCACCTTAGAAGTAGTAATCTGCAGCAGTCGCTGTTTCTCGCCACTACCAGAAAGACTGAGCGGTGAGCGTGAGTAGCAGCCATGGGGCCTGATGAGCAAATAATGCATTTGTTTGCCATGGATGTACATTTGAAATATTTCCTGCCCGATTTCTCATATAAATAAATATTTATATTGATATATATATATATATATATATATATATATATATATATATATATATATGAAAATTTAGATAATTTTGGGTAGCCACAATATAAATTTTTTTTATATAAAGTAACTATATATCCTACCCTACTGTACCTTATTTTGTTTGTGTACCTGTCAATCTACCCTTTATTCTCTGCCTAATTATTGAGTGCACTAAAACCCATCTTATAGCTTCTGTTATATTCTGCCCATTATATCCCCATTACAATCCCTGTACAGTACTCTACCATAGATAAGTCACATAAGGACCCCCGGTTTGGAATAGATTATTTTTACCGCTACTAATATAATATTGTATTTCCAGCAGGTTACCATCATTCTCAGGACTTACAAATGACAATAGCATGACTTTGCCCGCATGCTCTTCAAACTGCATCGCCCCATGCCAGTGTCCTCCTTGATCCAGCGCATCAATGAAGTCACCAGCCTGGACTGTGCTGACCCCTCTAACCAGCAGTCCCTCATCTCGCTCATTATACAGCAGGCTACCGATGGGCAGTCAGAGTGCAATAGCAACCGTGGCCTTTTGTGGTGTAAGTGTGTGTTCATTCATAAGTTTTTCACCATCATTAGTTGTATTTGAATTTGCTAAAGAGAGGTACAGTCACCCACAAAGTTCCTGTCACCTCACCTCTCCTCCTGAACCACAAACCCTGATATTCAAACTCGTGAATCCTAAGCATTTATGGACAGAATGATGCATCGGTGCCTGCTGCTTTGGGTTCATGAGTCTGAATATTCGGGGTTCGTGGAACAGCAAAGAGTACAAAAACTTGTTAGTTTGTATTTATGGAAAGAGGAGTAAGATTGACTAGAAGAAATAGTTTTATTATCTTTCCAACAAATTTGACCATAAAGATTTTTTAATAGAAAAATAAAACATAAGTATTTTTTAATTGATCATCAAGTAAAATTTGAAGTACAGTATTACAATAGCAATCATAGTTAAGTTAATATAGGGCCAGAGTGGCAAATACTTAGTTACAGCTTAAAGTTTAAAATTATTCCCATGTTCCAGACATTGCCAGATCAGCAACACTGTTACTTCATGACGAGTTCCGGAGAACTACCGGGCGAGTCAGTTCAGTGCCGTTCACACATCCCACCAACATAACGAGTATTCTCATGTGTCTTCGAAATTGCTGCCTTTAATGCCCTCATCGCGTCTTGTGTCCGGCCAGCCAGTAAACAAGGTAACTCCCTCATAGATTTATAATAACTTTTCCTGTTTGTAAATTTTTAGTTTAATTGATTTAAATAGAAATAATTAGTTAGGCTCCAGAGGCCAAAAAATACAGAGATTTTAAGAACGTGAATTAGTTTTCACGAATTATCACGATCCAACTGTATTATTTAGGACTGCATTATTTTTTCCATGTAGAATTAATGAATTTCACGAGACACGTAACATTTTCGTTTTCTAATATTCTTACATTTTAAACCAACTTAATGCACTAACATACTTTGTGTTTTTAACTTTCAGATCTCGATTCAGCGTACATGTTTGAAGTGACGGCAGCTAGCCACCAGTACATCTTCGTTACGTTCGAACACCCGCAGGAAGAGAGTACGGCAACAGCGGAGATTGACCTGACCGATCTATGCAATGCTCGGTGTCGCCTACACACACTCATCCCAGACCCTGGCTTCTGTTCGGAGGAATATGTTACAAAGGTCTTACAAAGGTAAATTTTATATATTGTTAACATTTTTTAAATAAACCAAACCCGTGATAAGTAAAGTACGGATCACCTGGATATTAGACACCCCAGCTTATTTCACCTGAAGATTACACATCCTCAGTACATAGTGACAGGAAAGGGTTCAATCATCAAGTAGAAATACCCACCTGTGCTTGTTAGTAAGTTACAACAACAGTTTTTATATTAGTTATGAATGATAAACCTCTATAATGATACCATAATTAAGGTGTGTTGTTATTTTCCAGATGTATGTCAATCCCAGTCACCATGCGAGCCGTGATGCGAAAAGTAGCAAAGGAGGAACGTAAAGACTCCGTTATGCTGATAAGGCGGTCATAATAGGTGGCAGTAAACTGAACTCGGACCTCAACCAGAATACTACCAAGTTCCTCCTCACCGAGTACGATAAGCTGGGTATGCCGTATCAACTGATGGCTCCACACATACCCAACCTCAATAACGTGGTGGCCAATACAGCTCCCGGTCATGGGTATTATAATGGTCCGTACCCAGCTAACCATCACACGAATAGTGGGGATGTTGGCACCAATCCCTTAGCTGCTCTTGGGAATGCTGTACAGGAGGCTGGTACCCCTCTTGGTTATGGAGCTTTAATAGGTGCAGTGAACCATAAACCTGCCCTCAATCAGCCTTTTTTAGGTGATGCTCGATCATCAAAAGTGCAGAAGAAAAAAATGGGGATAGACTTAGACAGAAAAAGCCCAAAGTAATGAGACGATGTCATCGATCTGGACGACCGGAGCTCGGACTCTTATTTAGGAGACAGCGTCGCAAGTCTTGTGGATATGAAAAGGAGAGATGTGAAAGTTGAGAAAATACCAAATATTTTAAACAAGAGAAGATCGTCTAATGATAACAATGCAACTGATATAGGAACCAGTGATCTTGCAGCTCTCAGGGAACAGGTATATGGTGCTGCCAATGCTGCTAACTATGCAAAAATTAACTCAGATACTCACAAGGAAAGCAAAGATATTAAAAAGGTTAAGAAGCCAAGGCCAGATGGCCACGACTCTCGTAAATCCCCCATTGTGCTCGACCTCACTGAAGCTGAAGGCTCGAGCAGCAAAAGTCTGGCAGCAGTAGTAGCAGCCACAGTTCCTCTGCGTCCCTGAGTGCTGCACTGTTAAAGAGGCCAGGTATAGAAATCATTCCTATTCCAGGTAGTAACACTCCCATCTCCATCCCCTCTTCTATTACCGTCCATGCCTGTCCTCAAGTCCGGAGATGACAAAAACAAGGACAGGAAAGAGCGTCGAGACAAGAAAGATCTGGATCGAAAAGCAAAAGAAAGCGTGATGATTCCCCCAGCAGCCATAACAGTTCCAGCAGCAGCAGCAAACCTTCCAAGGTACAGATCATCAGCAGCAGCCTTAAGCACTCGTCAATCTCCTCTCAGAGTGGCAGTAAGTTATCCGGCATCACGGTGAAACCCAGCACTCCGCCCTACCAGTCTCCCTCCAAGAAACCGTCATTATCGTCGAGCATTTCAAAGTCTTTGCTCCCTAGTAAGGTGTCTGTCAGCCCTACACACAAGCCCAACAAAGTCATATACAGCCCTACTCAGAGCAGCAGTCAGACTTCCTCCCCAAAAGGAAGGAGCAGCCCTAAACCATCTTCAGGCAGCCCAAAACACCCAAACATGTCCCCAAAACACACAAGTCTGGGGAAGCCGAGCATGACGCAGTTAAAGTCCGGCGCCCACATTCTCTAAGCCATCACTCTCCTAAGTTGAATAAAAATAAAGAAAAAGAGAGAAATTCTAGTTCAAGCCCATCACGCCCAGTAGGCTCATCTCCAGCCATGACCTCATCCTCCTCATCCTCCTCATCATCCACTTCATCCTCGAGCACGTCATCGTTGTCCAAACCAAAGGTGTCATCTAGTTCATCAATAGTGAGTGATAAATTAAAAAATAGTATAAGTGATGCTCTGACAATCACCAAAGTGTCTACTGGAGAATCCTCGTCCTCATCATCTTTAGCTACTTCATTCCTCGCCAATTCTCAGCCTCACACGGCTTCTTCGTCCCTCGATGATAAACCGACCATCTTCCCTGTTGATAAAGCGAAGACCTCCCCACCTAAAAATCGAAAGGGTAGTTTATCTGATATTGTTGACAATTTAAAAATGAGAGCTGGTGTCGGAGGCAGTACGGACTCTGTTACAATAATTGAGAAAAATGACAAAAGCCAAAAAGAGTCCTCAAAATCAGATACAGGTGAGACTAAGAAAGATGCAGATAAGAAACTGGAATTCACAATTAAACCTTCGACTGGCGGCCTGAAGCTAACAATAAACAAAGCCAAAATGAAAGACGGAAGCATTTCAAAGACTTCATCGCCTCGCCAGTTCGTCATCGCCCGGCTCTAAAGCGCCAGTAACAAAATCACCTTCTGGGCTGAAGCCCGGTGTGGTTAGCGGCCCGGCTTCCAAAAAGATGACGTCGGTGTCCAGTCTGCCCGACGATACCAAAACTGCCAGGGTCATCAGTATCCAATGTGACTGCCACGGCGGTTTCTCCTCTTGGCTTAACTCTGCCTGGCGTTCACTCGAGTCCGTTACAGTACCAGCGCGAGAGAAGTAAAGAGAAAGAGAAAGACCGATCTAGCTCTATTGAACGGATCAAACCAAAAGAAAGTTCACCGGCCAAGTCTTTCAGTACCACCTCCTCTGAAATTAAGAAAGAAAATGCCTCTTTAAAGACTCCTCTCCCCAAACAGCTATCTAAAGATGATCATACCCTCAGTCAAGGTCTGAGTCACAGAAAACTGGAATCATCAGACAGCATAGACAAAATCAGCAAGTCGATATTTCATTCTGATTCGAGGGCAGACAAACAGGAGAAGTCTGCTGGGCCCACCAAAGCAGAGGCAGATTCTACACTTGGTTCAGCTGCCGACTCCTCTTCCTCTAGTAAGAGTTCCGAAAGCTTTATTGATAAGGGAAGTAGTAGCCATCTCAATGACTCATCGGCATCAAATAAACTGTCTTCAGCAGCGTCCAGTATATCGGCAGCTGTTCCAGTTACTCCTTCGTCGACCAGCGACATGATTCGGCCACAGGAGACGTATCAACAATCACAGTACAAAGCCAATAAAGATATTAAAGAGGAGGTGAAGCCCAAGTCTGACCTGACCCTGCCTTCACCTCGCCCTCCCGTGACCTCCAGTAATAATGCGACTAATGTTACGTCGGTTGACCGCCTCCTGACTGACGCCACGCCGCCACCGCCACCTCCCACCTCGTCTACAACCAGTGTAAACTCCAGTGCAGTTACACCTATGCGTCCTTGCATCCACCCACCACAAAGTTATTGGAAAACAAAGACCTCAGTAACAGTGTTAATCTTGAACTTGGGGAGAAGTCAAAATTAGCAGAAAGTATTTCCTCCAGTATGGCAGGTCCCCAGACAACTAATTTGCCTATGAGTCAACCACCTCCAAAGCCTCCTACTCCTAATATGGGCTATCCTTCATCACCATCAGTGTCGATTAAGATCGTCAAGTCCCCAGCACCTGTGGCATCGCCCCTCAACATGATCTCTCCGCACTCTGTTGCCTCACAGCCGTCCCCCTGCATAATTGATGATGAACTGATGGATGAAGCTCTCATGGGGACACGCAAGTAGTAACTTAATTATTTCTTGTTATTGTTTTCGGAGATACAGGCAGTCCCTGGTTTATGATCTTACTGTGTTCCTGAAAATGTGTTTGTAAATCAGATCATCAAATGTGATTGAAACAATGATATGAATATTGATTGATACAGTATGAACAATTGATTGGTCCCGCAGAGTCAGGTGAAACCACGTTATTAAATATAAACAATAATAATACAGTGGAGTCTCGATAAATCACAATATACAATTCACTTTTTAAATACTCGGGCAACTCTATTATTACCTCTGTTTTTAAACTTTGTGTTCAAATATCCATAATTTATAGCCGAGCGCTGACTACCACCCTCATTAATACAACAAATGCATTTTCACCATAATTCCTATATTATTTAGGTTCATTTGGTACTGGGTTAAATTATTATTGTAACGTAATAAATTTTCTACCAAAAAAATTGCAAACTGAATGCCAAATGAGTTTTTGTGTGGTATTAAATTTCTGGTTCTTAGTTGACATAATGTGGTCACAGCCAGCCCAACACCTTCCTGTCTCCAGTATTAACATAACTCACAAGAGTATAAACAAAGGAGCTGTTTATATAATATGAATCTACTTTTGTACAATATCTTTGTTATTGTTTGTTTTTTAAATATTATGGAGATATTTAGTGTTTTTTAAAGCAGTTTTGGAACAGTTTATGGATACAGTATTTGTTAGCCTCTGGAATCAAACCAATTATTTCCATTTAAATCAGTTAAACTATATTTTGCCATTTGATAAGTCACGATGTCTTCAGATTCCTAACCTGCTAATTATCATGACTCCACTGTACACAGCTGTCAAAATGTCCTAAACCGGGTCACGAAATACAGTACTGTACAGTACCGGTATAATGTTACGAGCGGATATTTGTACAGTAGCCTGGATGTTTGACGAGGATTGCCTGTATACGGAGTGTCTTGCTCAGTACAGTATTTTATTTATTATGAGTGAGTGAGGTGGTGTTTGTACAAAAATGCAGCATAATGACTGTGCACAAATAAGGTGATGGCTGGAAACATTCAGAAACTGTATTGCCCGATCTATTGAGGAATATTTTTGTTCATTATGAAAGGATAATCAAGAATATTGTTATACTAAATACCCCTGAGCTTCATAAAACAGTAAAATAAAGCAACATAAAAGAGTAATATTAAAGCAAAAAAAGAGTATAATATAAAAACACATAAGAGTAATATAAAAGCACGTGTAATATTAAAGTGCAAATAAGAGTATAATATAAAAGCACAGAGGAGTAATATTGAAGTGCAAAGAGGACTTGTATAGGGACGCTACTCCAGAGATTATGTAATAGATAGATTTGACTTTCTTTTTCTTTATGTTTAATTGTGATGACTTTCCGTGTTGTCTTGATTCTCATTTTGTTTTTCCTTTCTTTTTTACCATTTTTTTTATGACGACATTCCCCGGCTAAATTTGTGTTTTCTATTGTACAGACATTCATCATGTGTGTAAATTAAGATGGACTCAATGTTATTAAATATTTAATATAATATTTTGTTTGTTTACACCTTAGACGTAAAAAAATATCATGATGTAGGTCTGATCTAACCTAACTGATAGCTTCAAAACAATGTGGGGGACCAGAAGCTTTTAAATCCCACTTGAGAGAAAGGAATAGCTACAGACAGTCTTGAATTCCATGAGGTTACAGGTATTGATAGCATCCAAGCCAGGTTTTTGATGGACGGAGCCACTATAATCAACACACTAGTACAGTAACACATCAAATTAATCTCTCCATCACAGGAATATAATCTACAGGAAAACACCAATCTATAAGAAAGGTGCCAGGTTCGATGTAGGTAATTTTGGGCCAGTTAGTTTGTATCCTGTTCACTGTTTCCAAAATTTCTAGAGAGCGGTGTATGTTCAGGTGAAAAGATATCTTTGTACAGCTACCAATCTGGTTTTAGGGTCTCTTACTCAACTGACACGTGTCCGATCCACCTCACTGACCTTAACATGACCCACGTAAGTCGAGGAAATTACACAGATATGGTAACGTTTGACCTACAAAAAGCCATCGACACAGTTGATGATGATATATTATTTAAAGAACTCTTGGCATTGGGTCTGTTAAATGCAAAAAATACTGTATATAGGCAGGAACTATTACCGAGGGTGTCAGACTGGCTGGGAACATATCCCATTGAACCCATGTTATAATGATCCCAATTTATAATATTTCAACATGTGATGAGTTATTGAGGAACATAACCCCATCGTAAATAAGGGGGTACCTGTCGATGCCTTGGAGTATGTTGCACTAAATATAAATGGAACTGATCTGACCGAGTCCTCAGCTGTTCGTTTACATCTGGGAAGAAGACCCACGTTCAACCTGTCAAATATATAAAAATAGTTCCCAAGATAAGTGCCAAGACTGTATGTGGGGAAAGTTTAATCGTTTTCCCAAAGATAAAAAAGGAAAGTTAGTACCCGGTATGTACAAAAACTGCTGGATTAATATCTCTTTTTAGCAACATGTCCTTAAAATTAAGATTTGAATCCCACAAAACACAGTGAAGTATACAGGAAAAACCAGCTGTCTTGACAAAGTTGAGGTCATATTCTAATTACCCAGTACTGTACTTAGGTAGGTATTCAAAACTACTCTCAGATTGTACTATAACTTAATCTAATCTAACCTAACTTTACATATCCTGAACAAACCTAACCTAACCAATATATACTAAGGTTCCTAACAATCCTGAAATCCATTTATTCTTATAAATTTACGAATAATCTGTAACAAAATTAATTTACTAAAAATTTACTAAATTTCCATTATTATTAACAACTGAATCTCGATAATTTTATCTTTATAATCAATAGTTCAGACAATTCTAAGACACTTTTCTTCTATGAGGTTTCCTTCACAAATGACCTGTAATATTACTATTATTATTGTTGTTATTGTTGGTCTCTTTAATACTAGACAACACCATTAAACTCAAAGTCATTTAACAACAGCATTTAATATCACTCAAAGTTATCTAAGTCACTCATTTAAATTACATATTTACATACATTTTCTGTGGTACGATAGAAGAAAATGGAACTTTTACACGGAGGACGTCTTCAAATTGTATTATTGTTGTACGATTTAGCAATTATTTTTTCTTAGAGTATAATTTATTTTATTTTATCATCTTCGCCACTGATCGGCCTGTTAGCTGCTTGGGAGGTCGCCACGTCTCTGTTAGGCACTGTTGGCACCGTGGGCATGTACTGGCTCTCTGTTAGGCACTGTTGGCACCGGGCATGTACTGGCTCTCTGTTAGGCACTGTTGGCGCCATGGGCATGTACTGGCTCTGTTAGCACTGTTGGCACCGTGGGCATGTACTGGCTCTCTGTTAGGCATTGTTGGCGCCGTGGGCATGTACTGGCTCTCTGTTAGGCACTGTTGGCGCCATGGGCATGTACTGGCTCCTGTTAGGCACTGTTGGCACCGTGGGCATGTACTGGCTCTCTGTTAGGCATTGTTGGCGCCGTGGGCATGTACTGGCTCTCTGTTAGGCACTGTTGGCGCCATGGGCATGTACTGGCTCCCTGTTAGGCACTGTTGGCACCGTGGGCATGTACTGGCTCCTGTTAGGCACTGTTGCACCGTGGGCATGTGCTGGCTCTCTGTTAGGCACTGTTGGCGCCGTGGGCATGTACTGGCTCTCTGTTAGGCACTGTTGGCGCCATGGGCATGTACTGGCTCCCTGTTAGGCACTGTTGGCACCGTGGGCATGTACTGGCTCTCTGTTAGGCATTGTTGGCACCGTGGGCATGTACTGGCTCTCTGTTAGCACTGTTGGCACCGTGGGCATGTACTGGCTCTGTTAGCACTGTTGGCACCGTGGGCATGTACTGGCTCTGTTAGGCACTGTTGGCACCGTGGGCATGTACTGGCTCTCTGTTAGGCACTGTTGGCGCCATGGGCATGTACTGCTCCCTGTTAGGCACTGTTGGCACCGTGGGCAGTACTGGCTCCCTGTTAGCACTGTTGGCACCGTGGGCATGTGCTGGCTCCCTGTTAGGCACTGTTGCGCTGCACGTGCTGGCTCCTGTTAGGCACTGTTGGCACCGTGGCATGTACTGGCTCTCTGTTAGGCACTGTTGGCGCCGTGGGCATGTACTGGCTCTGTTAGGCACTGTTGGCACCGTGGGCATGTACTGGCTCCTGTTAGGCACTGTTGGCACCGTGGGCATGTACTGGTCTCTGTTAGGCACTGTTGGCACCGTGGGCATGTACTGGCTTCTGTTAGGCACTGTTGGCGCTGTGGGCATGTGCTGGCTCCCTGTTACTTGCTTTTATCCTCTTCACCACTGATCAACTCGATACTTCACTCCTTTCCAGTCTCACCTTGTTACTACAGTATGCTGAAATTCCTTGTTAAATGACCCTCTTCCCCCTTTGTCATTATATATTATATTTGCTCCACATGTGACACTGGCATAATATTTGCGAATCAAGTGACCCATTCGCAATTATTTAACTTCAAGTCGGCGCCAATAATAATGTACTGACAACTGAGGTGACAAAAATTCACAAAATATTCCTAAACGGCTTGGATTCTGAAAGGTTCCTTATGGTGAATATTCCATAGCATCACACAGCGGCTGTCTTTTACTTTATCTTCGCCACTGATCGGCTCGTTAGCCGCTTCAGCGGTCGGTCACGTCTCTATTACGCATTGTTGGCAAGTACTGTCCATTGCACTGACTCCTCAATATATCTGCACCTGCTTCAGTGTTGGTCAAGTCTTGTCTTGAAAGAGCTCACACTCGGTGCCGTCACAACACTCTCTGGTAGATTGTTCCAAGAGTTTACAACCCTCACTCTGAAAAAGTTTGCCCTCACAGTTTTCTGGACTTGTGACTTCTTCAACCTTGAGCTGTGACCCCTTGAGGCAGACGTCCGCCAGCTCCATGAAGGTATGTACAATGAAAGACAAAAGTCGTGTCGTGAAATTTGGTGAAAACATATGCCGAAGAACTAAACTTTTGGTGCTCTCTGCCTTGTGGTAGGGGGCTCTCATAATGTTTCACGAGTTATATTTAATCTTCGGACAAAACCGCGACACGACTCTTGTCTTTGAGTGTACATTCGACCAAGTAGTGCCCGGAGATGTTTATAAAATTCAATAAAGTTGCCCCTCGCCCGTATGTAGTATAAGTGCAACACAGCCTCTAACAGCACCACACAGCCTCTAACAGCACCACACAGCCTCTAGCAGCACCACACAGCCTCTAGCAGCACCACACAGCCTAACAGCACCACACAGCCTCTAACAGCACAACACAGCCAACAGCACCACACAGCCTCTAACAGCACCACACAGCCTCTAACAGCACCACACAGCTTCTAACAGCACCACACAGCCTCTAACAGCACTAAAATCTCTCTGGGCTGCTTCAGTTCTGCCTGGATTATTTAAATACTGTGTAGAATGCTTGGTCTTCTTGAATTACCAAAATACAGCCAGGATTACCTAAGTACTGCCATGGATTACTTAACAAATGCCTAACTTGCTTAAATACTGTCTGCGTTACTTCAATTCTTCCTGGGTTATTAAGGTTAGGAATTGGATAATATGTAATAAACTAACATTTAACCTTGAAAATCCCAGTACATAATATCCTACATGAGGTAAAACTTAGGTATTATTTTCTTGTAGCTCCGTTCATTCCTACCACTAATCTATTATCATATTCGAATAAGACGTCTAATTATAAGATAATTTTCATCTATTACATTACCGGCGGAAATGTATGATAACTGAGATAGCTTTCCCAAATAAATATATATTTTCTTCCATTATTTCCCGCCATTGTCGTCTGCCTCAAACACTTTCTCGCGTCTCCTTCATAAATGACGCACATGCGTACCCGTACACGTCACGCGGCCAATCAAAAGCGTTTTTGCTAATTCAGAGTATATTTGGCCCAATCAAAATCGAGTTTTATTTTGGGTGTTCTTCCAACCTCAGTAAAGTGTACTAAGAGCAAGACTGAATGTAAATATGGCAAAAGACCAACATATGTGACGTTGTGTAAGAATCCCAGAATGGAACGACGAACAAGAACCAGGCCAATAAGGTAAGAAGTCAGGTCAGGTCAGGTCAGGTTAGCATAGGTCAGGTTAGTTTTGGTTATTGTTTCGTGTTTTATTGTGTATTTGTTAGTCAGGCACTTTTTTTTCTCAAAACGTCAAACGAAAAAAAATCGCAAAAACCCCCCCTGCTAATTTCCGCCAAAAAGGAAGGTCATATTCGGTCTCAGCACACACAAATACACTAGAAAAATATATTTTTAACTTGCTACAAGTGAACAAAGAAAAAATTTACACCTTTAATGTCATATACAACCTTGGGTCACTGCCGAGAAGAGAGTTGTGCGGATAACCTTTGAAAAAAAATGACCACAGAAACGAACATATTATTAAATTAGAGATTTTAAAATTTAAGGGTAACAACATTACTCACTTCAATGCTATATAGTACATGTTTCCCTCGTTTAGTGAGTAACCTTTAGGTAATTAAGGTGTGATCACTAGAATACAGGATGTGGTCAATGGTCATCAGCCACACAGTTGTCTATCACAAAACCTAACTACAGTATAAACTAAGTAAACTATCACTCACCTGTTGGTTCATTGCACAGTAAGTAATAAGTAAGCAAGCAATTAAGTAAGTCTTAATTATTTTAATTATATAAACATAATTCATTTCCTATATTTACGTTAGTTCATTAATTTAAATTAATTCACTTTAGTCGGGTATTTACATTAATATCGAATCCCCTCATTTAAAGTCACTTAATTACTATAAATACTACTATGTTTACTTTGACATTTAATTAACCCGTTTAAAGACAGCCATTTAATTACTACAAATACTAGTGTTTACTATGACATTTAATTCTATACTTAGATATATAAAGAATAAGCAGTTAAATTAATAGGTTTTACTCAAGGGGCCGCTACTCTTACACAGTTATAAAAGAAAACTAATTTACTGGTTAACTCAGCCATTATAGATAATAACCGACATGTTACTTTATATTAGACATAGTTACTTTATATTAGACATAGTTACTTTATATTAGACATCTTTACTTTATATTAGACATAGTTACTTTATATTAGACATCTTTACTTTATATTAGACATCTTTACAACCTGATTTGTTTACAGTAGTCCGCCCTTCCTGGACGATTTATGTTGAAAGTTTACAACGAACAACATCCTCTAATCTACAGCGTATTTATTTTATCAGTCGACACAAACCTAATGTATTATATAATCGAACTGAAATGAAATTATAGAATTTTTTTATTTTTTTGACGTTAGATGTTGTAACTTATGAGTCATATGTTTAAAAATACAAATAAACCAGTTAGGGGTGATGTTCGTGGTATATCCTAACATAAGCTATGGTGTGGGAGGCAGAGGTCCTCCTTGGCTTAGTGTTAACTTGGGTGATTTAAATACGATCAGAAGAACCATAATATAAACATATTGTGTAATACAGTTAAGAGATATCAAAGGTAATTATAAAAGTAAAAAGTTGACAAGTGTTATAAGAGTTCAATTATGTTGTTAGAATCAATCAGACACAAATGAAAGTTCCAATTATAGGGTAATGATTAGGCGTGTCATAATGTAGTGTAGAAGTGAGTATTTATTGCCTTACTGCACTGGATAATGTTCAGTAACCCTTTCGGTAATGATTAGGAAAGGTTAAACACGTTTTTGTCCGAAATTTTTATTTTTTTCTTTTTAATTTTACTTAACAATGCAGTTTTGATCACACACAACGGTAGGGCTTTAAATTAAGGGTCATTTCGGGGTAAAAACGCAAAGAAAAACACCAAGCAAAAGCTAACCTAACCTAAAATAAACTATTAAAAAACAACAACTTTGTGGTGTAATAATTAAGATCAAGTGTCTGGGTTTAAGAGCCTAATTGGGAAATTTTTCCATAGAAGAAAGTTCTTCAGTTTATCAAGAACATCCCAAAAATAGCAGAGGAAATAATTTTTTGCCAAACAAAACGATGAAGAACCTAACCTAACCTAACCGGAGGGACCAGACCTAACTTCTGCTCTCCCCCTCCTTGGAGCCCAATGTGTGTAAACCTAACCTAATTCAACAAGACAAAAGAAAAACGATAGTACCTAAAAACCAATCTTGAAATCAAAGTCAATAAAACTCAAAAAATATAAATTTCCAACGAAAACACTGAAAATAATTTTTTTTTTGCCCCTTTGACCTTTTCTGAATCCTAACCATCCTTTTTCTCATTAATTCTTCACTTTGTTTTCACTCACAGAAGCCGTGGAGCAGGTTTTGCAACGTACTGGCCATTGTTACAGTTAAACTTCATTTTTTCTTTCAAGGCAATATAATTCAACAAATTTATTTATATTAAGTCGATTTATTGTCATTGCAGTCACCTGAACCTTATATAAAGACTTAAAGGAAGTGATATTTTATACATTGTGTGGTAATACTTTAGCCATATAACTCAGAAGATGGAACCACTTATGGAAAAAATTTTAAGTAAAAGAAAACTTGTTTCTAACACCTGAGCATCCCAAGACAGGAAGAGGCATTGTAACTTTTGGCTCTCCTCTTTTTCTTTATTTAAATATGCCGCTTGGATGAGGATGCCATGTTTTCCTTCCTCCTGTTGACAATAAATATACTAAGAAAATACAACTCACATCACCAGCCAGTAAAAGGGTGAGATTTAACAAACTCTCAATAATACAAAAGGGTTAATGCAAGTACTTTTCTTACTATATATAAGAATTCTTGATTATTCCCCCATTGCTCTGGCTGACCATATTATATATTTTACTAACTCACGTGTTCCCTTTTATTTCAGGTTTACAAGATGTCTGGAGATAATGAAGTCCATGCAACAATCACTATACGCCTCATACGTTCGTTTCAACATCGTAATATAAGAAGCTTAGTCCTTCACAATATAAATACTGAGCAGCTAGTTGAGGACTTTATAGAATATATCTCAGAGAAGTTGACGTCAGCACCTAACCTTCCCCCCTTCCACAACCATGCCTTTGATACTCTGAAGATCGAGACACAGGCACATGGATACAAGACCAACGATCCTGTAATCAATCAACAAGACGACCTTAAATTGATCTTAAAACCTAAACATCGATTAATGGACTGTGGGGTGAAACATGAAACGGAGATCAATTTTTTCAAGATGGAAGACTATCTGAAATATAAAGAGAACCCGGAACTTGTGTGGTAAATCCTCTCAATACATGTAAACATTGTCATAAATTCCCTCAAAATATGTAAACATTATCATAAATTCCCTCAATATATGTAAACATTATCATAAATTCCCTCAAAATATGTAGACATTATTGTAAATTCTCTCAAAATGTGTAAACATTATCATAAATTCCCTCAATATATGTAAACATTATCATAAATTCTAATATATAACAATCTAACTCAATATAGTATTATCATAAATCTCAATATTAACATTATCATAAATTCCCTCAATATATAACTATCATAAATTCTCGAAATACTTATAAACAATATCATACTGTTAGGCTCAGTATATTAATAGAGTTACAGCTTTCATTAGGAAATAAGAGTAATAATATAGTAAATAAAAAGGGGTTTGTAGGACAAGTTGTGTTTTTGGTGAGCAAGGCAACACGACCATGAGTTAAAAGATCATTGGTTACCTTAATGTGCAATTCTTGATAACATTGAAGCAAGTACAGTGATGTAGTATTCTGGTAACCTGTTGTTGAGAATATGCAAACTTGTGTAGATGTTGAAGAGCTCTTAACCAAGTTGTCAGATGTAACATTACAAGTTGTGTGCTAGGAAGTACTCGAGCATGCTTTTTTTTTTGTATTTTCTTGATAACGTTTTGCCACAAGTAAAATTCAATATTGGCCTTTAACATGTCATGTACTAGTGGTCACATTTGTACACTAAGTACCTCATGTGTATCAGAAGTAACAGTTACCACACACTAATCAATTAAAAATAAAATACAGTATTGATGTATTTTTATAGGACAAGTTCAAGAGTTGTGTAAAATATGGAAACATTTGCTTTCTACATCACCATTATTTAGTTACATAAAGTGATATGTTTAAGGAAAGTGCTTATTATGTAGTGTTATATGAGAATCTATGTCAGGCAGCCTTGTTATATGCTTGGTCGGATTCATGAACGGCAAATTGGATTAAAATTAGAGTTTAAAAGTTTTGTTTATTTTAGAATTGTGTAAATGTTATAAGGATCAAGTAGAGATGCAGTGCACTGAGGAGTTGATGCCCCGCCTTACATCACAGAACCAATACATTGCCTTATCACCACACTACCACCACCACCACCACCCAACTACTACCAGCACCACCACCTCATCACGACCACCACACTACCACCTCATCATCATCATCACCACCAACACTTACCACTACCACACTACCACCACCACCAACCAAACACTTACCACTACACAATTACTTACCACCACACAACCACCATCGCCTTATCACCAAGCAGTATAATTGTAGAGGCAAGCACCACACAACACCTCTCTGACACAGCTACCAAGTACCATGATCGCACCACATACTACAGAGGTTGTGGCAGAGTACATTATGTAGTGTAGAATAATTTCTCTTATTATAAATCTAAATGTTTAAAAATCTCAACATGCAGAGAAAATTCATATTTTTGTAGCTTAACTAAATTTGAGTGTTTACTAATCTTGAAGTGAGTAGAATTTTTTTGAGTTGGTACTGTACTTATTTACACTGTCTAGGACCTGATTCCCTCTACTCCACCAGAAATTAAATTAGTTAATTGTTGAGATATTTTGGTTGTAAATCATGAACATTGGTATATACTGTATATTTATTGTGTGTATATACAGTACTATATTATATATATTCTACTCTTTATAGTTTTTTATTGTTTCATTCATTTTTTTTTCACTATGGACTGAACAAGGGGAGGCAACACCTGGGTGGGCTGTGACAGTATCAGTCTACACATACAGGCAGTTCTCATTATAAATGGTTAAGAGGGACCAGAAAGAAGCCACTGATAATGAAACTACTCATAAAAGGGAATTAATTCCAGTTAGAATTAATAGGAATACAGTCTAATTGGGACCATCACATTTTAAGTGACACTCAAAGTTTAATTTGGTATCTTTTGTCATTTATACTATACTGCTGCATATACCTTGGAAACATTTGTTAAGCATTTGATTAAACATTATTTTATGACATTCTTTAACTTTATAACTTATTTAAGGTACAGTACTTTAAGTTGTCTGGGGTTGATGCAGTGTAAGCTACCTAACCACACACTTGCACACTCATTTCAGTGAAAGTGATTCATTGAGACATGCTCACCACTTTTCTTATGACATGTAACTAATAATTTCACATCTTTCCCATAGCTACTACGCTTCCTTTTAGCCACTACACCACCTTGCTTCAGTTTGGAACTGATGGCTACAAAAATAGTCCACCAATGTCACCAAAGGCACAACAAAGTTGACAATTACAATTCTTGGAGCACTTCAAAATAATGCCCGTGGACACAGGTGACTGGTACTGAGCATGTATAGTGCGGGTGAGAAGGATGACCTTTAAGGGAATGGGAGGCTGGTGGGAATTTCAATCGCTCAATCACTTGTGCTCCCAAAGATTGGCGGATTTCTGCCTTAAAATCCTCTTAACTGCGGAAACTTTTTACGTGTACTGTAGGTCCACATTTATTTGACCACTTAAGTGTGAAACCACTTATAAGGAAGACACCCATCTTTGGTCATCCTCTTGGGGATTATGGGGAAACTTTCGTTGTGGCCCTCGACATCTCCACTTTGTTCTCTAATTTCCAGTTTCCTTGAGAACCGATCCATGGCAGTTGTTGTCGAGGGATCAATCTCTCGCTCTTTCTCTACCAATAGCGCTGTTCCACAGTGCTCATTTCCTTCACCTACTCTTTAACTACTTTTTATCAATGATTTATTTCACACTACAACTAATTCTATCCATTCTTATGCTGATGATTCTACTCTTCATCTTCACATTTTCCCCTTCCTCCTAATTCTCACACTAGATCTGTTTCTAGAGCTGATATCATTACATCTATCAATTCGGATCTGTGCAGCATCTCCGAATGGGGAGGTAGAAATAGTAATAAAACTCAGTATTTACCAATCACAACTTAACAAATTGCTGTAGATGATATCCCACCAATCACATTTCAGGACACAATCATTCTGCCAAATTCTAAAATAGATACTGTATAGTACTAGGCCTCACCATTTCCTCTAATATGTCATGGAAACCATGGGAATGCTGTACAGATGCCGTAGCTACTTCACTCCTGAGCTGTTACTTAAAGTATATAAGGGATTCATTCGTCCTAGCTTGGAGTACTGCTCTCATATCTGGGGTGGCTCTTCTTCTGTCCAACTGTTAGATAGAGTGAAATCAAAGGCATTTCGTCTTATTAACTCTCCTTCTTTAGTTGACAATCTTTCTTCACTTTCTCTTTGCCGCAGTGTTGCTTCACTCTCTCTCCTTTACAGGTACTTTAACAGGCAATGTTTGGTGGATTTGGCATCCTGTGTACCGCCGGCAAGGCCGTTGGCTCGTAACACTCGTCTTGCCCACGGTGCCATTTCTCTGGATGTTGGTCACACTAGAATAACCCGTTATAGTACCTCCTTCTTTCCTCACACAGCCAAACTGTGGAATGCTCTGCCTTCTTCTGTGTTTCCATACTCATACAATCTGTCTCACTTCAAAAAGATGGTTTTCCAGCATCTTCGTGGTGTAGATTAATATATTATTTTCTTTTCTATTTTTAATTTCTGTTTACTCTTATTTTTTCGCCCCCCAGGCCCTGTTGTGGATCGATGACCTGTGCCCGGGTGGGCTATTCTATATAAAAAAAAAAATATATGATAAGGACACCCTGCCCCGTTTAGCTAGACACACCGAACACAGTAGATAACAGTACTTCTGAGGGTCATTTAGCCATGTGTCTAGCATCACTTTATATCACACAGGTTGGGAGAGGTGTTGATATACAGCAATATCTCAGTTAGCGGAACCTCAAACCGGAACTCTCTGATAGCAGATTGAATTTTTCGAGGGCACATTTTCTGGAAAATGCGAAAATTGTCCAGGAATGGGGCTTTTTCGGGGTTTGAGGGATAATCGGATACTTTCCGGAAAATCAGAGAAAATTTTTCCGTTACCCATAAATTACGGGATGGGGGTCTTTTTTCTGGCTTGAGAGTCGTCTTATTACCCGGAAAGTTTTCATTCCCAGAAGTGCTCTCATTCAATTGTCCTGCCTAACGGAGATATCACTTGTACGGTGATATCACTCAGGTAGTGAAGTTATTTGCGAGTCAGTTGGATTTTCACAACAAGTCAACTGGGACCTGGATATACTGTGCTGTACTGCCTTACACAATGTAGCCTTAATGGGATTTAAAACTACAACCAGACACCATCAAACCAGTACTGTAATAAAACCTTACTACTGCTGCTGCTACGAATAAAAAACAATACACGTTGAGATTCTGTTTACATTATACATATGTGAAGATGAAACAGAATTGCCATCTTAGATTAGAATGTATAATATTATGTCACCAAGCCATTGATGCCATTAGCCAAGCATGTCAATACCTCACACTATATTGATACACTTGACAATACAGTATTTCATTAGAGAGTACAATACAATACAGTATTTCATTAGAGAGTACAATACAATACATATATCATTGTCATATTGTCATGTGGATTATGTACAGTCATGGTCACCTCTCCTGCTGCTAAACGAACCCCGAAATTCAGACTCATGAACGCGAAGTGTAATGATTGCTTCAGACCATAGCTTACAGCCCAGAGAAGAACAACATATAGCAGTGACCGGAAGCGCAGGTGTGTACACCCTCGTAAGTTGACCCACCCTTCGTAATTAAAGTGAGATTAAGACCTGACCCAAGAGAGGTCACGGTCACAATAAACAAGAATTCTCACCGCCTCATCAGTAGCTAACCCGGTGACATGACCGTGTTACTCAAGAAGCTACCCACCAGCCAGCACACCTGTCACCTGGCCACACACCCAGATTAGTGATGACATCTTCCAGCTGGAGATCTTCAATATAAGGGCCCTGCAGCTCCTTCCATAAGGCATTAGCATTATTATTACAACAGGGAGGGGCCAGCTCCTTCCCAGAGACAGAATAGAGGAGGACGGAGTCTCGCTCATCACTAGTTGAGGTCGGAGAAACTTCCCTCCCCAGCACCGAGACTCCAGCTAGCAGTTTCTCCCACAGGAGGACTCCAGCAACACCTGCAGACCTTCCCAGCCGCTGGGCCTCCCACAGGTCACACGTGAGTCACTGTCAGAGCAATCCAAGGGTGAGTTACTTACTGTAGGAAGTGTATCCATTTCATGTTTGTGTCCAAGAGTCTTTGTCTAGTTACATAAATATATTGATTTAGTAATGTTCCATACCAAAGAGTTAATTAATAATTCGTTTCAGAGCTGGCATTTAGAGAAAATTCCCCCTAAGAATATATATTAACAGTTAAATAACTAATCGGCCACGCTACCAAACTTTACCACCCTACTATAATTCTTACTGTTATTTCTACTTAGTTCACCCTCATTATACTTGAAGCTCTAAAATTGCAATATAAAATTACACGAACCATCAATTTCAAAGCTTAGCTTATGGGAACAAAACAGACTGAGAATAAGTAAGGTCACGGGTCAGAATGGGGCGAGACCCGCAGGAGGGCAGACGCGCTGGGTGGAGTGAGGCGGGTGGAGTGCAATTAGGACAGGGAGGAGGATATAGCTTAAGACATGTTAGGTTAATATACTGTAGGCACAGCTTCCATCACTAAAACACAGTGGGTACATGTAGTACTGACTGACAGTTAAAATGCAGACCGTTACAAATTGCGGAGGACACTGACAAATTATATACACTGAACATATTCTGGGAAGTGTTATGCTAGTAACAATTCACACATACCACGATGAGAAACATTTACTTGAGCTGTAAAGATGACACACTAGGGCAGTTTTCACTCTGTACTACTCGGGATTCCTTACCGCACAGGTGTAATGGCTAAGTGAGGGAAGGAGGTTTACGTTAAGTACGCTGCCACCAGTATAATGAGGGTGAACTAAGTAGAAATAACAGTAAGAATTATAGTAGGGGTGGTAAAGTTTGGTAGCGTGGCCGATTAGTTATTTAACTGTTAATATATATTCTTAGGGGGAATTTTCTCTAAATGCCAGCTCTAAGAACAGCAAATTATTAATTAACTCTTTGGTATGGACACATTACTAAATCAATATATTTATGTAACTAGACAAAGACTCTTGGACACAAACATGAAATGGATACACTTCCTACAGTAAGTAACTCACCCTTGGATTGCTCTGACAGTGACTCACGTGTGACCTGTGGGAGGCCCAGCGGCTGGGGAAGGTCTGCAGGTGTTGCTGGAGTCTGTCTCCTGTGGGAGACACTGCTAGCTGGAGTCTCGGTGCTGGGGAGGGAAGTTTCCCTCCCGACCTCAACTAGTGATGAGCAGACTCCGTCCTCCTCTATTCTGTCTCGGGAAGGGCGGCCTCCTGTTGTAATAATAATGCTAATGCCTTATGGAAGGAGCTGCAGGGCCCATATTGAAGATCTCCAGCCGGAAGATGTCATCACTAATCTGGGTGTGTGTGGCCAGGTGACAGGTGTGCTGGCTGGTGGGTAGCTTCTGAGTAACACGGTCATGTCACCGGTTAGCTAATGATAGGCGGTGAGAATTCTTGTTCATTGTGACCGTGACCTCTCTTGGGTCAGGTCTTAATCTCACTTTAATTACGAAGGTGGGTCAACTTACGGTGTACACACCTGCGCTTCCAGTCACTGCTATATGTTTTGTTCTTCTCTGGGCTGTAGCTATGGTCTGATAAACAATCATTACACTTCCGCCAAGACCAAAGCTTCCATACCGGAAACATGACACACATAGACAGTGATCATAGTAATATCATGTGCAGTATCTAGAATAGCCCCTGAGGCGATAATACCTCTTCACATTTTACAAGCAATAACCTCATAGATACTGGCATGTGTTTTATACTGGCTTGGTTTGATCTGACAAAACTCACTATAGAAGCATCCGGGTTCATGACAGAATCTCGGTTTGTGGAGCAACAAGAGAAGCAACAGGACTTTCGATAGTGCCTATACATGTAAGTGACCAAAACAAATCTCTTACATTAGAAAATATTAGAAATAAGGAGATTATAATTAGGATGCCATATTTAGGAGTCTTTGAATGGCCAGATTAGAGTCATTTTATAGTTGACAAATGATCTAACCTATTGGTAAAATCTACATACCCTGTTCTACTGTTATTGGTCACTCACAGCTTAAATTATGACAATATAATATTACTGACTAGTGAGTACAGGAGCATTATTTTAACCAGCTATATACCTTATTTACCTAATGGCCTACTAGAGTTGGTTATATTGAGGGACCAGTTTTCCTCCTCTCTAACCCTTAACAATAAACAGTACTGGTAATAAAACATCAAAGACCATAACAGATAATAAACTGGTCACCACTACACTTGTCCTCCACAAATTCTCTCCATGCACGCCACCCCTCCACACACTTTGCCAATAGTTACCTTGATAAAATTAACTAGTAAACCTAAAACAAAACAACACCTAACCTAACCCAAACCTAACCTAACCTAACCTAACCTAACCTAACCTAACCCAAACCTTAAAAATCACCCAATATACTTGAGCCAATTACTGGGGTCCCTGTACCCACTAAACAGCATATTGCAGATTAAGCAATGACTAACTTTAGGTTAATATTGCAACACTGAACATATTGCAGATTATATGAAAATAAACACTAGGTCAGTATTGCAACATCCAACATATTGAAAGATTATACAAACAACACATGGAGTTTAGTGTTGCATCAAGAGACAAGGAAGGTGTTGCGTCATTTCATATAAGGGTAACACACTTTTATATAAATTTTACTTTAGGTCATTGAAGGTCTTGTTTACTTCCATAATATAACCAAACTTTACCCAAAATAGGTTAGGTTAGGGTAGAGAAAACTTGGTAAGGGTAGGTTAAGATAAATCAGGTCAGATTAAGTTAGGTTGGTAAGGGTAGGTTAAGATAAATCAGGTCAGATTAAGTTAGGTTGGTAAGGGTTAGGGAGGTTCAGTTAGTTTAGTAAAATTGTTTAGTTACAATTTGTATTATTACAGAAGGTACATGAATACCTTTTTAAAATTACACTACAGTATCCCTATTCAGTATACATATGTGCAGAGTACAGTCTATGGTGCAGTACTGTTTAAATTATGTCTTGAGCAACACAATTCAAGATATTTGTTCTTACTTCTGACTGACTTACCATGTTTCATTCTCTCTCTCCTACACCACCAGGTACCCTTGATTAACACTGACACAGAAAGTGATTGTTACCATCGTTCTTGGCGTGGTATTCGTTCCCCTTGATCCTGAAATACGGTTCATCTGTTTTGGTCAAGTCGTGGATCATGTTATTGAATTTTACGTTGAAAGGTGTTCCATCACTCCATGTGCGTTTAAATGCGCCATCGGGGGTGTTACGTAGGTCGACGAGCAGCTCTGTAAAGTGGTAGGAATTTTTTTTTTAATATGAACTATCAATAAAAGTTTGGGAAGAGCTGATTGGTTTGCTGGAGGCTAAGGGGTGAGAAATAATTCTCCTAACAGCCAATCAGCCATTTTACAAACCTTATGATATGAATTAATTAGTCTTAACTTTAACCGATTCAAAAAATATAATACTATTGGAGACTTGGTGAACATTAATTCTTGTTGCCGTAAGAATAGCAGAGAGAGATCCTTCTTACCGGATGTGTCGAACCTATCAGACATTTTCAAGCCAATATTAAGCTGTTGCCGAGAGTGGAGGATAGCAGGCCTAAACCCGGGAATTTTCTCACAGAATTCTTTGGCTTCAGCGTATGATAGAGTAGCATCGGGTACAAAGTAATGGTGGTTGTCCTCTTCCAACGTCACCCCAAGGTCCTCCTTTCCCACAAAGGAGTCTGTAGGAGTTGAAAAAAAAAATAGTCACAGCTCACACCCGGTGCCGTCACAACACTCTCTGTCAGGTTGTTCCAAGAGATCATAATTAATCACTCCGAAAAAGTTTGTGAGAACCGGAGTGTGAGTTGTGAACTCTTGGAACAATCTGCCAGAGTGTTGTGACGGCACCGAGTGTGAGCTCTTTCAAGACCAGACTTGACCAAAACTGGTGCAGGTTTAGATACATTCAGGAGCCGGTGCATGCCCAGTACTTGCCAACAGTGCCTAACAGAGACGTGACCGATCGCCCAAGTGACTAACGAGCCGATCAGTGGTGAAGAGGATAAAAGAAAAAGTAAAAATATCTAAGGTAACCTCATGAAACCTGTCCTAACTTAAACTAAGCTAACCTAACATAACATAACTTTACTTAATGTACAGTAAGCTATTCATAATTAGGACATAATTTCTGTGACTGTCTTCCCAAACTAAAATTGAAACAGGACTAGGAATCAGACATCCATATATCAGCCAGAGGCGTAGCCCCCCCATCAGGGCCTGGTTAGAGCGATCTTCCTCACCAAGAGGCAGGAGGATTAAGAGCTGTATGAGGTCACGCTTCTCAGACACTAAGTTAAACAACCTCTGTATTCTCTCAACTGTTTTACCTCATACGATCATTAAATTTCAAGGATGTTGTGATTATCTTTGCAACAATGAAGTCAAGGAAGAAAACTTCGGTGTCAATGTCTGAGTTCTATACTGTTAATATTATTCTAACTAATAATTTATTTCCATAAAATATTTGTTATAAATAAAGCCATTATAATACTGTGCTCACGTTAAGTTTATTAATTTTATCATCTTGTGCTGAATTATAAATAAACAAATGCTTCGTAAATAAATTCAAATCATATTTTAATTTACTTAGACATAAAAAAATATAAATTTGCTAATGAATACATGACTCCCCCCTTAGAGCTCTTGGTGTAGGACCCAGCTAACTCCTGATACAACTCCCCACTCCTGTTGTCTCAGTAGCGTTGTCAAAATCCTTCGTCCATTGTGTCACATTGTCTCACACCCAAAATCGTAAGGATATTTTATAGGATGAATACATAATGAATCAACATGAACCTATTTATGAATACCTTCCATGAATCCGTAGAAATATGCAGGGTTGTCAACGAGGGTAGTGTCAATAGGGCTCTGGGTGGACAAGTGGCAACGCATCAACTGAGCCGATACTTTCCCCGCCGTCCAGGACATACACAAGGAATTGATGAAACACAATGATTTACAAACACCTAGAGACAGACCAGAGACAACACGATCAACACTGGTGATAAATATTATAATAAATATATATCAACATACTTATTTAAGCTATGTTAATGTATACAATATATATTTTTTTAACTTTATTATTTAGTTCGATCACGTGAGGATTAAGCACCCCAACTTATTTCATGGGTCAAGTTAGGTTAAACTGGGTTAAGTTAGGATAGATTAGGTTAGGTTAGGTTAGATTATATTAGGTTTGGTTAAGTTAGGTAAGGTTAGGTTACATTAGGTTAAACAAGGCTAAATTAGGTTAGGTTAGGTTAGGTTGGTGTTTAATCATCAGGTGAAAGAAGCTTAGGGTGTCTAATCTTAACGTAATCCTGTGAAAATAAGTAAATAAATAACTAAATAATTAGTGATATGAGAAAAAACGCTGTCACAGGCGGATGACACTCACGTTGAGCTGACGTTATGGGATTTGATGACGCCGCTGGTACCTGTACCCACGTTAAAGGTCTTGCCACGCACTGCAAAGAACTCCCAGCGCCTTATTCCCATCACTGAGATGACCAAACACCCCAGCACCATCACCCACCACCATCTAGCCATCACCCGCATCCTCAAACCCTGCAACAACGATCAGTGCCGGATTTAGACCTGTGGAGGCCCATGGGCAGCCTCTTTGTAGGCCCCCTCATATAACTACCCAAGAGGGTGGGGTGGCGAGTGAAGCGAGCCTAAACATCTGGGAGTTCCGGGGGCGCTGTAAGACCCCGGAAAATTGGAATCTGAACACTTCTTTGGAGAATTTTGAAGCCATATGCAGTTATATTGAAAATATTAAAAATATATGGTTCATAGGAAAACCAGGTATTCATGAATTTCAAGGAGTAGCTAGCCTAATTTCTATCACGCTTCTTGCTGAACATAGTTTTACGTGATGGAATAGATAAACATGAATTTTAAAGAATGACAATAAAAATAATCCAAATTTTTTAAACAAATAAATAAAATATTGTAATATGTGGAGGCCCCCAGATTGTGGAGGCCCCTGGGTAGCTGCCCACTTTGCCCACTATTGAATCCGGCCCTGACAACGATGATCAAACAAACGTAGAGTGAGAGAGAGAGAGAGATGGGGGCGGGGGGGACGCGTATTATATGCGGTTAGAAGTCATACAACCATTAATAAATAGTCTCTCTCTACAGTATATATTTATCACCATTTAGTCAACCAATTTCATATACAGTAGAGTGAGTAGATATTTCTCACTGTCTCTTATTTCTTTCATTTCTTCAGTGTCTCTCAACAAATACCTCTCGTTATCTCTATCTCCCTTCATCCCGTCACTATCTCCTCCTCTCCCTATCACCACTTACTACAACAGATTGCTTCACCTTGACACCAACACAGCAGGATAGTTCTTGTCCGGGGTCCGACTCTGAACGCGTCTTCAAGAACACTACCGTTCGATTCGCTATTCCCTGTTCACTCACACCCAAACAGGCGTCATTAATTATTCACAAACTAAATTCCTACCATGGACATTCACCACAATTGTATCGCTTTATTTACTATGAACATTTTCGTGTTCCTGATATTTTGAGTGTTTGTTGATTTACAGTATACTGTATTAGAGTATTTTCTCCCAATACACACTAGGCTAGGCTTAGTTGTGGAAGGGATTGGTGTAGTCTGCTATAGAAATGTGACGTCGAAGAGAGAGAGAGAGAGAGAGAGAGAGAGAGAGAGAGAGAGTGTAATAATAATACCAATAATAATAATTAACGGTTTATTGAAAGGGTTATGCAGCCCGAAGGCTGAAAATATACATTAGACAAAAATGACTTATTACATACAAAGACTTGGGGTAGTTGGGTCGTTTAACAAAAGCTTTCATTACTGAAAGGAGAAGGAACATGAATTGAACCTACAAATAAGAAAAGTGGAGGCTCATGGCATTAAAGGAGATATTCTAAAATGGATCAGGGCGTGGTTACAGGACAGAAAACAGCGAGTGAGCATTAACGGCACTAAATCCCATTGAAGAAACGTCACTAGTGGAGTTCCCCAAGGTTCACTACTTTGACCATTATATGCATAAACGACATAGATATCGGCGTAGATAGCAACATACCGTAAGTCAATTTGCTGATGACACTAAAATAGGGCGTGTAATTAAATCTGACGAGGACTCCGCAAAACTACAGGAAGATCTAAGCAAATTTCGAATGGTCTGAAAAATGGCAGATGAAATTCAATGTGGACAAATATAAAGTACTCAGTATAGGAGATGTAAACAGGGAAACTAGATACCAGATGAACAACGATGTTATTGAGAAATCCGACTGCGAGAAAAATTTAGGAGTAATGATAAGTAGGAATCCTAAACCAAGTAAACAATGTGTTTTTGCTCGTAACAAGGCTACTAGAGTACCTGGGTTCATACAAAGCAGTGTTAGTTACAAGACTAGCGAGGTCATCCTAAAACTATATCTTGCACTTGTGAGACCTCACTTGGATTACGCAGTTTAATTCTGGTCACCGTATTACAGAATGGATATAAAATCCTTGGAAAGAATTCAGATGAGAATGACAAGAATAATCCTGGACATTAAGAACCTTGAGTACAGAGACAGGTTAAAGCATCTTAATTTGCACTCCCTCGAGAGCAGTAGAGTGAGGGGCGAAATGATGGAGGTGTATAAATGGAAGTCAGGGCTGACCAAACGGGACATTACAAAGGTACTCAAAACTATCCAACCAGGAGCGAAATGGTAACAATGGTTTTAAATTAGACAAATTTAGATTTAGGCTCGAAATAGGTAAACATTGGTTTGGAAATAGAGTAGTGGATGAGTGGAACAAGTTACCAAATATCATCATTAATTCGAATACGCTGGATAGCTTCAAACATAGGTTGGATGGATATATAAGCAATAGGGGTTGGGTGTAAATGAGACTGCCCAGTATGGGTCAATGAGCCCGCTGCAGTTTCCTCCATTCTTATGTTCTTATAGTTTGCAGGTAATGGCCCGGGCTGGTCTCTTGCCATATTGTGTGAGGTCACGCAGGTCGCGTGGTTCAGTAACTCGTCCTTGGTGTTGATATGAAGGACCTCACGTGGTCATGGAGACGGTGAACGGTAATAAAGTCACAGGAAAAAAGTCACAATTTTGGCGAGGAAAAAAATCACAGGAAAAAAGTCACATTTTATTTAATAAAACTAAAAATATTTTAAAACAGTTATTAACTGACAATACGTGACTTTTACATATTGACAACACAATTTATACATGATGCACGTAGGTTAGGTTAGGTTAGGTTAGGTTAGGTTTTTTTTGTGCCTTTTCTTCTGTGACTTTTTCTGTGACTTTTTTCTGTGACTTTTTTTCCTGTGACTTTTTTACCTGGATTAATGGAGACACCAGGTGGTGAGGTGTTGACGTGGTGCAGTAACTCGTCCTCGGGTGTTGATATGAAGGACCTCACCTACAGCTGTGAGCTGGAACACCCCTAACCCCAGCCAGGGTTCTACTCCATCCTGCCTACACTTCAAAAACTGGGACACCTGCCATACACCTGACCATAAACTGGGACACCTGCCGTACACTTCACCATAAACTGGACACCTGCCATACACTTCACATAAACGGACACCTGCCACACTTGACCATAAACTGGGACACCTGCCGTACACTTGACCATAAACTGGGACACCCCATACACTTCACCATAAACTGGGACACCTGCCATACACTTGACCATAAACTGGGACACCTGCCGTACACTTCATCATAAACTGGGACACCTGCCATACACTTCACCATAAATGAACACCTGCCGTACACTTCACCATAAACTGGGACACCTGCCGTACACTTCACCATAAACTGGGACACCTGCCATACACTTCACCATAAACTGGGACACCTGCCATACACCTGACCATAAACTGGGACACCTGCCGTACACTTGACCATAAACTGGCACCTGCCGTACACTTGACCATAAACTGGGACACCTGCTACACTTCACCATAAACTGGACACCTGCCATACACTTCACCATAAACTGGGACACCTGCTACACCTGACCATAAACTGGACACCTGCTGTACACTTCACCATAAACTGGGACACCTGCCAATTCATAACGGACACCTCCATACACTTCACCATAAACTGGGACACCTGCCATACACTTCACCATAAACTGGGACACCTGCCATACACCTCACCATAAACTGGGACACCTGCCGTACACTTCACCATAAACTGGGACACCTGCCGTACACTTCACCATAAACTGGGACACCTGCTTACACTTCACCATAAACTGGGACACCTACACTTCACCATAAACTGGGACACCGCCATACACCTCACCATAAACTGGGACACCTGCCGTACACTTCACCATAAACTGACACCTGCTGTACACTTCACCATAAACTGGGACACCTGCCATACTTCACCATAAACTGGGACACCTGCCATACACTTCACCATAAACTGGGACACCTGCCATACACCTGACCATAAACTGGGACACCTGCCATACACTTCACCATAAACTGGGACACCTGCCATACACTTCACCATAAACTGGGACACCTGCCGTACACTTCACCATAAACTGGGACACCTGCCATACACTTCACCATAAACTGGGACACCTGCCATACACTTCACCATAAACTGGGACACCTGCCATACACTTCATAAACTGGGACACCTGCCGTACACTTCACCATAAACTGGGACACCTGCCGTACACTTGATCATAAACTGGAACACCTGCCGCACACTTCACCATAAACTGGGACACCTGCCGTACACTTCACCATAAACTGGGACACCTGCCGTACACTTCACAATAAACTGGGACACCTGCCGTACACTTCACCATAAACTGGGACACCTGTACACTTCACCATAAACTGGGACACCTGCCGTACACTTGACCATAAACCGGGATACCTGCCTACACTTGACCATAAACTGGGACACCTGCCACACTTGACCATAAACTGGGACACCTGCCGTACACTTCACCATAAACTGGGACACCTGCCGTACACTTCACCATAACTGGGACACCTGACGTACACTTCACCATAAACTGGGACACCTGCCATACACTTGACCATAAACTGGGACACCTGCCGCACACTTCACCATAAACTGGGACACCTGCCGCACACTTCACCATAAACTGGGACACCTGCCATACACTTGACCATAAACTGGGGACACCTGCCATACACTTGACCATAAACTGGGACACCTGCCGTACACTTGACCATAAACTGGAACACCTGCCGTACACTTACCATAACGACACCGCACACTTCACCATAAACTGGGACACCTGCCACACTTCAATAAACTGGGACACCTGCCATACACTTCACCATAAACTGGGACACCTGCCGTACACTTCACCATAACTGGGACACCTGCCGTACACTTCACCATAAACTGGGACACCTGCCGTACACTTCACCCATAAACTGGGACACCTGCCGTACACGACAATAAACTGGGACACCTGCCGTACACTTCACCATAAACTGGGACACCTGCCGTACACTTCACCATAAACTGGGACACCTGCCGTACACTTGACCATAAACTGGGATACCTGCCAACACTTGACCATAAACTGGGACACCTGCCGTACACTTGACCATAAACTGGGACACCTGCCGTACACTTGACCATAAACGACACCTGCCGTACACCACCATAACGGGACACCTGCCACACTCACATAAACGGGACACCTGCCGTACACTTGACCATAAACTGGGACACCTGCCGTACACTTCACCATAAACTGGGACACCTGCCGTACACTTCACCATAAACTGGGACACCTGCCGTACACTCACCATAAACTGGGACACCTGCCGTACACTTCACCATAACCGACACCTGCCGTACACTTCACCATAAACTGGGACACCTGCCGTACACTTCACCATAAACTGGGACACCTGCCACACACTTCACCATAACCGGAACACCTGCCGTACACTTCACCATAAACTGGGACACCTGCCGTACACTTCACCATAAACTGGGACACCTGCCGTACACTTGACCATAAACTGGGACACCTGCCGTACACTTCACCATAAACTGGGACACCTGCCGTACACTGAGGTACCAATATTTATTTACCCAATACAAACTACTGCCGGGTCTCAGTAGGTGAAATACGTATGAGGATAAATAAATAAATAATGGTAGATATATTTTTGCTTTTAGAATTCTTTAATGATTCATGTAGCCACGTTCTTTGGTCTTGAGTGGTACCATTAGAGCCACGTGTGTCAGGTGTGTCAGATGTGTCAGGTGTGTCAGATGTGTCAGGTGTGCTAGATGTGTCAGGTGTGTCAGGTGTGCTAGACGTGTCATGTCAAGTGTATCATGTGTATCATGAGTATCAGGTGTATCATGTGTGTCATGATTGTCAAGTGTCATGTGTGTCAAGTGTGTCATGTGTATCAGGTGTGTCACATGTGTCATATGTGTCAATTATGTATCAGGTGTGTCATGTCATGTGTGTCAGGTGTGTCATGTGTATCCAGGTGTGTCATGTGTATCAGGTGTCAGGTGTATCAGGTGTGTGTGTCAGGTATTGTCATGTGCATCAGGTGTGTCAGGTGTATGAGGTGTGTCAGGCGTGTCAGGTGTGCCATGTGTGTCATGTGTATCAGTTGTGTCATGTGTCATGTGTGTCAGGTGTATCAGGTGTGTCATGTGTGTCATGTGTGTCAGGTGTGTCATGTGTATCAGGTGTGTCATGTATCAGGTGTGTTAGGTGCATCATGTGTGGGTGTGTCAGGTGTGTCATGTGCGTCAGGTGTGTCATGATTGTCAGGTGTCATATGTGTCAGTATTGTCATGTGTATCAGGTGTGTTAGGTGCATCATGTGTAGGTGTGTCAGGTGTGTCATGTGCGTCAGGTGTGTCATGTGTATCAGGTGTGTCAGGTGTGTCATATGTGTCAGGTGTCATGTGTTTCAAGTGTGTCAGGTGTGTCAGGTGTGTCATATGTGTCAGGTGTCATGTGTTTCAAGTGTGTCAGGTGTCTGTGCTCAAATCATCTGTTTACATTGGTTCTTTATATTGTGTATCCTGTTTTGTTTGCTTATATATATTTTATTCTCTGGTAGCGTAACCTAACCTAACTAACTAACTAAACTAAATAACTAACCTAACTAACCTAACGAAATAAAGAAACGTGTTCAAGCTATTAGTTTAGGAAATATATTCAGAATTAGGTTAAGCTTTGCTAGGGTTAAGTTAGGTTAGGTCAGGTTGAGTTAGGTTAGGTTAGGTTAGAGTTAGGTTAGAGTTAGGTCTGGTTAGGTTGGGTTTGGTACGGTAGACACTGAGGACAAGTGAATTTAAAACTATCTTATAGTTTTGTTGGTTGATAAGGCACGCAGCCTCACGAGGCCTCAGTAAACGACTTGTGGTCACGCTACTGTAATTATTCACAGAGGGATTGTAAGAAGATGAATTAAAATTAACGGTGTTTTACAAGGGGTGAGAGAGGGTGTGGAGCAGTAAAGGTGTGGGTGGTGGGTGTGGGGAGTGTGGTACAAGAGGTGTGGTGGTGGGTGTGGTACAATATGGGTGTAGTGTTGGGTGTGGTATAAGATGGAGAGGGTGTGGTGGTGGTGGGTGTGGTACAATATGGGTGTAGTGGTGGTGTGGTACAATATGGGTGTAGTGGTGGGTGTAGTACAAGAAGGTGTGGTGGTGGTGAGGTACAATATGGGTGTAGTGGTGGGTGTAGTACAAGAGGGTGTGGTGGTGGATGGTGTGGTGCAATAGGAGTGTGTTGGAAGATCTGGCACAAGAGGGAGAGGATGTGGTGTTGGAAGGTGTGACACGAGAGAGGATATGATTAAAGGTGTGGTCTTGCGTGTGGAGTTTTATTGATCATAGTCAAAACAATAGTAAACACAAGGGCTAATATGTCATTCCACGACCCAGCTGTCTGAAAGGTAAATTTGCCTCTCTCTCGTTTTTCAGCAACCCAACAAGGTAAAATCATATCGTTTTGTTTGTCACACATTATTATTATTATCATTATTATTATTATTATTAACACATACCCACAGAACCAGTAAATACAATGAAAATAATGTTGTTTTTATACGCACTATTAGATTTAGAACGAATAAACACACACACGGACCATTACATTAAATTTGTTCGTTTTATCTTCACACGCAAGTAACCTCATGTGTTATGTATGAGTGTTGAGAACTGGATCTAACTCGCTTATATATATTCAGTACATATGCATAAATATATACATACACACGCACGATCATACACATACATAAAAACACACTCAGACACAGACACAGACACACGGCCATGTACAAAGTAATATACACAGAAATATACGAGGATGGCCGGACCGCAGGCCACCTGGGCGTGAATTTATTGAAGGTGAAGACGCCAACACAACAACCACACCCTGAGTTAACGAGCTGCATGACCCAGTGTTTAAGGTGTGGCTGTCGCCAACACAACCTTTTACCTGAGTTAACAGGCTGCTTATTTAGTGTTTGGTGTGGCTGTCGCCAACACAACAACCACACCCTGAGTTAACGAGCTGCATGACCCAGTGTTTAGGGTGTAGAAGCTGTCGCCAACACAACAACCACACCCTGAGTTAACGAGCTGCATGACCCAGTGTTTAAGGTGTAGAAGCTGTCGCCAACACAACAACCACACCCTGAGTTAACGAGCTACATGACCTAGTGTTTAAGGTGTAGAAGCTGTCGCTAACACAACAACCACACCCTGAGTTAACGAGCTGCATTACCCAGTGTTTAAGGTGTAGAAGCTGTCGCTAACACAACAACCATACCCTGAGTTAACGAGCTGCATGACCCAGTTTAAGGTAGAAGCTGTCGCCAACACAACAACCATACCCTGAGCAATGAGCTGCATGACCTGTGCGTTTATGTGGTAGCTGTCGCCAACACAACAACCACAATCTCTGAGTTAACGAGCTGCATGACCCAGTGTTTAAGGTGTAGAAGCTGTCACCAATACAACAATCATACTCTGAGTTAACGAGCTGTATGGCCCAGTGTTTAAGGTGTAGAAGCTGTCACCAACACAACAACCATACCCTGAGTTAACGAGCTGTATGGCCCAGTGTTTAAGGTGTAGAAGCTGTCACCAACACAACAACCATACCCTGAGTTAACGAGCTGTATGACCCAGTGTTTAAGGTGTAGAAGCTGTCACCAACACAACAACCACACCCTGAGTTAACGAGCTGCATGACCCAGTGTTTAAGGTGTAGAAGCTGTCGCCAACACAACAACCACACCCTGAGTTAACGAGCTGCATGACCCAGTGTTTAAGGTGTAGAAGCTGTCGCCAACACACAACCACTATACCCCGAGCTTGTATGACCCAGTGTTTAAGGTGTAGAAGCTGTCGCCAACACAACAACCACACCCTGAGTTAACGAGCTGCATGACCCAGTGTTTAAGGTGTAGAAGCTGTCGCCAACACAACAACCACACCCTGAGTTAACAAGCTGCATGACCCAGTGTTTAAGGTGTAGAAGCTGTCGCCAACACAACAACCACACCCTCAGTTAACGAGCTGCATGACCCAGTGTTTAAGGTGTAGAAGCTGTCGCCAACACAACAACCACACCCTAAGTTAACGAGCTGCATGACACAATGTCAAGGAATAGTCCGAGAAGACCGGACAACTCGCCAACTGCACTGGCTAACCATCAACCCGGAACACGATCCGCAAATCGATTAACATCCAGGTCCCCAATTACTGTTGGGTAGACAGAGGCAAATGGCGTAAAGAAACTTGCCCATAGTTTCACCCTGCCCAGGGATCGAACCCGGGACCACTCACTTGGGAGACGAGCATGCTGACCTTTACACCACATGTTGACATCTTACATACATACATACATACATACATACATACATACATACATACATACTGTACATGCTAGTATAGGAAACTGACAACGCTGTTTCCCAGAACTTGTGTGTACCAGTATTTGTATACATGTATTAATATTATGAACAATAATCTTCCACAAAAATAACACAGTTTGGTTTCTGTAATATGATATGATGTACACTACAGCACCTCAGTTACCTCGAGAGATAAGAACTCCTGCAATCGCCTGGCAAAGGTTGAGTTATTAGAAATCTATAAACACTTCAGAGGACATTACCAAGCCGCGGGTACATAATTATCTGGAACTGATGAACGCTCGCCCCACAAGGGGTCATAGCTTAAGGTTGAAGAAGCCACAAGTCCTGAAAACTGTGAGAGGTAACTTTTTCGGAGTGAGAATTGTGAACTCTTGGAACAATCTGCCAGAGAGTGTTGTGACGGCACCGAGTGTGAGCTCTTTCAAGACCAGACTTGACAAACACTGGAGCAGGTTCAGGTACATTCAGGAGCCGGTGCATGCCCATTACTTGCCAACAGTGAGTAACAGAACCAGTAACTGCCCAGTACCTGCCAACAGTGCGTAACAGAACCAATACATGCCCATTACTTGCCAACAGTGTGTAACAGAGACGTAATCGACCCTCCCCCCCCAAGTGTATTGTGTACGTGTCAATTCGGTTTACTCTACTTACGTTTGTGTATATAAGTAATAGCAAGAGTAAAGAGTTTCCATATGTATTAAGCTGGGCAGAAGGTGAAGTGTGTGTGTGTGTGTGTGTGTGTGTGTGTGTGCTGCTTTAACTGACTGTAGAACAACCCTCAGTCTCGGACCAAGCCGATACCTCCCGTAAGAAGAAAGCGTCAGCCCAGCGGGAACTTTGTAATCTAAAGAACGACTGGTTTAAAAATAAAGCATGTGAGACACAAAAATTTGCAGATCAGCACAAGATGAGCGAATTTTTCAATTCCAGTAAAACATTTTATGGTGCAGCCCCCTCCGCTCATCTGACGGCAACTGCATAATTAAAGACGATGAAGGCCTCCTTCAGCGCTGGAAAGAGCAATACCATTCATTGCTCAACCGAAACACTGATGTGGATGTCATGACTACCCAGCAGATCCCTCAGCATCCAGAGCTGACCCACCTCAGCTATCCTCTATCCCTGGATGAGGTGGCTACTGCCATCAAACAGATGAAAAATAACAAAGCCTCATACAAGGCCTGATAGAATCCCAGCCGAGGTATATAAAGCAGGAGGACCTCTACTTACCAGCCGTCTCCACTCTCTCCTGGAGAATATATGGGAAAAGGAGGAAATCCTCCAAGCTCTTAAAGACGCCTCCATTGTCAATATTTATAAGAACAAGGAAAACCAATCAGACTGTGGCAACTACCGTAGGATCTCGCTGCTGTCCGTAGCTGGCAAAATTATCGCCCAAGTCCTGCAAAACAGACTCCTTCCTGAGGCGGAAAACTTCCTCCCAGAATCTCAATGTGGCTTTAGACCATCACGTGCCACCACTGACATGATCTTTGCTGCCAGCCAGATACAGGAAAAGTGCAGAGAACAGCGTTGTGGCCTGTACATGGCTTTCATTGACCAAACCAGCCTTCGACTCAATCAACAGGGAAACCCTCTGGTGGACCCACAGCCGTTTTGGCTGCCCACCAAAATTCATCGCCATTGTGAGGCAACACCACGATGGCATGAACTGCAGTGTCCTGCACAATGGCACCCAGTCTGAGTTCTTCCCCATCCAAATGAGGGTAAAGCAAGGATGTGTACTGGCACCAACTCTCTTTTCCATTTTCTTGGCTGCCTTCCTTACTCGTGCTAGTGCCAATTTAGCTGGGAGGTGGACATCAAGTACCGGGTGGGGGGTCTTTTCAACATAAGACGACTCCAGGAAGAAACAAAGGCGTCGGCATGCGCTTCCATTACTGAACTTCAGTATGCAAACGACCTCACCCTTGTTACTCACACTGAACACGACCTACAAGAGATCCTGAACACCTACGCATATGCATATGCACACTTGGGCCTTGGAGTGAATGTACTTAAGACTCGGATTCTCTTTCAGCCTGTCCCTGGTTCAGTCACACCTCCACCAGCCATCTAGCTTAACGGTACTACCCTCTCTAATGTTACCCACTTTCAGTATCTCGGCCCCCACCTGTCCACCACCGCCGACATCGATGAAGAGATTCAGCATCAGATCAGATGTGCATCTCTCAAGCCTTTGGCAGACTCTGAAACCGTCTTCAGCTGTAGAACATAAATTATCTATAAAGTTACATGTATATCGAGCAGTGGTCCTCCCCACCCTGCTATATGGCAGGGAGACATGGGTCACATACAGGAGGCACCTCAAGGCACTTGAAAACCTTCACCAACGTAGTCTACATTCCATCCTCCGAGTTCGCTGGGAAGACAAGAGAACAAATGCCAGTATTCTCACTAACACCAACTGTAGGAGCATCGAGGCTACCATTATCCATGAACAACTACGCTGGACTGGCCATGTTACCCGCATGGACGACAGCTACTTTACAGTCACCTAACAAATAGTAAACGTAACGCTGGCGGGCAACTAAAAAGTGCCAAATCGACCCCCTCACCTGGGAGTCGATTACTCCACACTGTAACGCTTGGAGGAGCACCACACGAGAAGGTGTCAATACTTTCGAGTTAGCCCGACTGCATACCGAGGCAGACAAGCGCCAATGCCCGAAAGACGCTGCCGCCACCCCTCCCGCACTAGATGTAGCCCCCCACATGTGCAACATCTGTGATCGATCCCGCCGGTCCCGTATCGGGGTCTTTAGTCACCTCAGAGCTCACCAACGCACGTAGCATCCTTAACAACTCATATCATTGCATCATAGCTGGATGATCGTCATACTCGATTCCGAGTGACAGCAAAGTAGTAGTAGTAGTAGTAGTAGTAGTAGTAGTAGTAGTAGTAGTAGTAGTAGTAGTAGTGTGTGAGTGTGTGTGTGTCAGACACCTAGCCCACTACCACAAATACTTTTATTGAAGTTATAGATAAATCCTTTTTCATTTTCTCTAACACTCGTTTTCTATGGTTATTTAGGGGGACACCATTCTACTCTGCATAAAAACATATGACTATTACACACCAAGATAATATAATGATAGTAATGTGTGATATACTCAGGAGTGAAGAGAAAGTGTAATTAAGTGTAATATTTAAGGAGTTGTGTGAGGTGACTGGGTACTTGTGTGGTGACTGGGTACTTGTGTGGTGACTGGGTACTTGTGTGGTGACTGGGTACTTGTGTGGTGACTGGGTACTTGTGTGGTGACTGGGTACTTGTGTGGTGACTGGGTACTTGTGGGTGACTGGGTACTTGTGTGGTGACTGGGTACTTATTGGTGACTGGGTACTTGTGTGGTGACTGGGCCTTGTGTGGTGACTGGGTACTTGTGTGGTGACTGGGTACTTGTGTGGTGACTGGGTACTTGCGTGGTGACTGGAGTGCCCAGAGTGACTGTGATTGTGGGGTGACTGGTGCTTGTGTGGTGACTGGTGCGATGTGTGGTGACTGGTGCTTGTGTGTGGTGGCTGGTGCGTGTGGTGACTAGGTGCTTATTATTGGTGACTAGATGTGTGGTGACTGGGTGCCCGTGTGTGGTGACTGGGTACTTGTGTGGTGACTGGGTGCGTGGTGACTGGGTACTTGTGAGGTGACTGGGTGCTGTGTGGTGACTGGGTACTTGTGTGGTGACTGGGTGCTTGTGTGGTGACTGGGTGCCCGGTGACTGGTACTTGCGTGGTGACTAATTGCTTGCGTGGTGACTAGATTACTTATTGGGGTGACTAGATTGCTTGCGTGGTGACTAGTGCTTGCGTGGTGACTAGATAGCAATGTGGTGACTAGATTGCTTATTATTGGTGACTGGTGCTGTGTGGAGGTGACTAGATTTACTTGCGTGGTGACTAGATTGCTTGTGTGGTGACTGGATACTTGTGGGGTGACTGGGTACTTGTGTGGTGACTGGAGTGCTGTGTGGTGACTGGAGTACTTGCGTGGTGACTAGGTACTTGTGTGGTGACTGACTGGGTACTTGTGTGGTGACTGGGTACTTGTGTGGTGACTGGGTACTTGTGTGGTGACTGGGTACTTGTGTGGTGACTGGGTACTTGTGTGGTGACTGGGTACTTGTGTGGTGACTGGGTACTTGCGTGGTGACTGGGTACTTGTGAGGTGAAATTAATTATATTCAAGTATTATATTGGGATTTTTTTGAAAGGTTGCAGCTGCTACTACTACTACTACTACCGTTACTATTACAGGTACCACCACCACCGCTACCACAACGCCTACATGGCCTCCAGCCTCCCTCAATAGCCACACCTTCGCCACCATTTTATTACCTTAATATTAAATATCCTAATACATAAGTAACTATCCTAGCTGTGTTGAATTAGTTGAGCCTCAGATCTATGCGGCATTCAGTGACTGTTGCCTCATAGTCAATATCTGCAGCAGTTGTCGGCTTTGGGGCCGATGCTCTCGTTCCCCTGAGGCAGAGCAAAGCCGACTGAAGGAGAGAGAAGGACAGTCGACATCTCATCCAGGCTGTAACATAACTTCTGGGCTGCTGCTTCTGTTCGGAGATCAACTCCGCGAGTCTGGCGTAGAAACATCTTGCACTTGATCCCATCCCACCTACTGCAACTACTAATACTGTACCATCATCACTACCTCAACCAGTATAAAGACCATTACTTCAACCACCACTGATACCACTACAACTACCACCATAACTACCACCACAATTACCACCTCCACCACCACATCTACCAGTATCACCACCACTACTTCCACCACCACCACCCAGAGGCCCATGAATCACTCCCCCGTGAACGTGTCCTCGCCAAACAAGGGATTTCCGACAAACCCTCAATTGATTCCGTACAACAAAAGACCTAACTCAAGAGGTCCTCAACCCCCAAAGGAAGTAAGGGCCGATATATGACCCTTATACCCACGGTGATGAAGGTCGATTATACTAAGGGTGGGATAATTGTTGGTATATATTTTATTGTGATTATAGGAATTATCGGGGGTTCATTTGATGCATATGGCTACGTAATAGAGGGAGGGAGAGGGAGATAGTCTTCCCTCTAAGTGCCAGCATCTACTGACGAGTTGGCGGGAACATCGCTCTATTATAGTGCCCGTCACTATAGGGATCACAGAGCTAAACCACATTGGTGTATGGAGGTCACCCAACCGTTCTTATCTCATACGATTATCGACCCAGTCAACCGTTATACCATGAGATGCTTCTCCCTAGAGAGAGAGATAAAGAGAGTACAGGGGGAGAATATTTTGATAACAGTAATCAGAAGTCAGAGACAGCGGGTACAGAGAGTCAATAACCCCCGGCCATTACAGTAGGAGGGGATACGAGCCTATACTACTGATATCAATTCCCACGCTGAACTGTATAACATATATTTAGCTCTGTCACAATTTCTGTCTGTTCTCTCTCACACACCACTGTCTAAATATAACATTCGCTCTCTCCGTCTGTCTCTGTGCAGCTCTCTCTCTCTCTCTCTCTCTCTCTCTCTCTCTCTCTCTCTCTCTCTCTCTGTTATTGTTCGTATTATTGTTGTTGTTGAAATTGTTGTTATTGATGTAGTGGTTGTTGTTGAAATTGTTATTAGTGTTGTTGAAATTGTTGTTATTGTTGTTCGTGTGTTTATTGGTTTGTGTTATTGTTGTTATTTGTTGTTGTTATTTTTGTTGTTATTGCCTGTATACTTGTTGTTATTGTTATTTGGTTGTTATAAGCTGTTATAGAACGGGACCATTGACTCAATTATTACAGTAACTAACGAAAATATAAATAATTAAGCCATCAATAAACAAGAAAACTAAAACTATTAATCATTGGGTCAATATAATGTTAAGTGTTAGAGTAATAGACCTTAATAACAAGGTAGGAAGGGTGACGTCTTTATACCCGCGCTCTCTCACCACAACAACAACACTGTGCGTTCGTTATTAACAGAAAATAAATAAAAATAGTTAGAGGCAATGAATTTTGGTCTTATTTGTCTGTAATAATTATAAGAAATTGTATAATAGTCCTGGAAACATATATATTATGATACAATATATGAATTTTATTGATAACAAAATGTACGGTGTAAAGTATCTGGGGGTAATTTTTTTTTTATATAAATTATAAAGAATAATATTTCAAATTCACTATATAAGATTATTATTGAAAATCACTAGGAAATATTATATATATCCCAACAAACAATCTTAAAAGTTTTATAACAGCAGCAACGACATATCTAATCTAAAATTTACGTTATTTCACCAAGTTGTGGAAGCTGTGCCCGACTAAGTTAACCCAAGGCGCCTCCTGCACCCACTAAGTTAACAATTATTCAACCTTTAGCAACAAATCCACTTAATTCAACGGCCACAAATGAGTTTACTGTTTGTTGGGGGGGTGATGGAGTATGTGCGGGCGCAGGAGTGTCCTACCGGGCCATTGGTCGATCATTCACAGAGGGTGGAGTCTGCCTCACATCCACCCCACTGTTTGGTCCAACTCGTCGACCCTCCAGCCAGGGGACGAGCCCAACGACCCCATTGGCTAAGAGCTCGGTGGGAGATGATACAATTGGCTGGCGATCTTTACCATGTGGTGGATAATGAATTGGGTGATGATGGTAAGAATGTGAAGGTGTCAGGTGGTGTAACACAAAGGTGCAGTATGGTGGGGTCCAGGCCCATGATTTATGAGTGTGCTGGGGGGCTTCTACTCTTATTATCTTCTTCTTCTTCTTCTTCTTTGATGGTAGACATTATGATGTGTTGAAGTGCCTCTCTCTCTCTCTCTCTCTCTCTCTCTCTCTCTACCTCTTCTCCCACTTCTATCTTCCTTGCTTCCTTCCTCTTCCCTCACATCTCCTTCTCTCCATTTCCTCTCTTCCTTCCCTTCCTTCCCCTACTCAACACACCAAACCTAACCTAACCTAACCTAACCTAACCTAACCTAACCTAACCTAACCTAACCAAACCTAACCTAACCAAACCTAACCTAACCTAACCTAACCAAGACTCAATGACCCGGACAAGACCCAGATGCTATCATTTGATTGGTGGAGGTCACGGGGTTTGACCTAAGTTGACCTCATTACCATAAAATACCTATTACAAGATCTAATAGGTACAGTTCCTTCTTTATCGAGTGTGTGTGTGTGTGGGAAGGGGGCGTGGGTAGTGGGTCGTGGGTAGTGGGTCGTGGGTAGTGGGTCGTGGTAGAGGAGCATGGGTAGGCAGGTCGTGGAGTAGAGGGCGTGGGTAGAGGGGGCATGGGTAGTGGGTCGTGGAGTAGTGGGTCGTGGTTGAGGGTGTGGAGTAGTGGGTCGTGGGTGAGGGTGTGGGTAGTGGATCGTGGGTCGTGGTAGTGGGTCGTGGGTGAGGGTGGGTGAGGGGGGGTGTGGGTGAAAGTTATGGGTGAGAACGTGGGTTAGGGGCGTGGGTGAGGGGCAGGCAGCTCAGTAGGGGGCAATACAACCCCTGCTGACTCAATGGTCATTCATGGGTCCTACCCTGGCATCTTGGGGGAACAGGAGGAGGAGGAGGAGGAGGGAGGAGGAGGAGGAGGAGGAGAAGAAGAATGAAGAAGAAAGAAGAAAGAAGAAAGAAGAAGAAGAAAAGAAAGAGAACAAGAAGAAGAAAGAGAAAGAAGACAAGAAGAAGAAGAAGAAGAAGACAAGAAGAAGAAGAAGAAAGAAGAAGACAAGAAGAAAGAAGAAGAAAGAAGAAGACAAAGAAGAAGAAGAAAGAAGACAAGAAGAAGAAGAAGAAAGAAGAAGACAAAGAAGAAGAAGAAGATAGAGAGCTACACATCGCACACACAACAGGTAAATACCAATCTGAAACAACTCACCTGGAATCTTCCTGTGAATTACCAATGACGTCTCCAATTTTCCGAGAGAGAGAGAGAGAGAGAGAGAGAGAGAATTCAAAGCATCGCCCTAAGATATTATTCACGAGAGTAAAACAAAAACAAATAAACAATGACAACAAACAAACACAATTAAAGTTTACGTTAATTCAGGTTAAGGTTAGGTTAGGTTAGGTTAAGGTTAGGTTAGGTTAAGGTTAGGTTAAGGTTAGGTTAGGTTAGGTTAAGGTTAGGTTAGGTTAGGTTAGGTTAAGGTTAGGTTAGGTTAGGGTTAGGTTAGGTTAGGTTAGGGGGGTTTTAATCTTCAGGTGCTCCGTAAGAGAATGTGGTCAAAGGTTTGGACAGGACAAGTGAACACGACAGATAAATGTAGCTAAAGTGTTGTGAGTCTTTGTACAGGAGATGGGATAATGTGAGGCTGGAAATTGGAAGTGTCAGTGTGAAGACGACAACCAATAAATATTTTGTTTGTTCGTGTGACCCTAGAACAGCGGGTCAGGGAGTGAGGGAGGGTGAGGGAGAGAAGGGGGTGGAGAGAGAGAGAGAGAGAGAGAGGCGGAGAACTGACCATTTGGGCAACACAGGTAAAATTTATGTGAGGTCGGGCCACCTGTAATGAATGGAGATTTTAATGTCGACTCAAGAACAAATCTGTGTTAGGAAGGATCTGGCCACCACCCTACCCCCCACCTGGCCACCACCCTACTCTCCCCCCACCTGGCCACTCTCTCCCCCACCTGCCCTCTCTCCTCCACCTGGCCACCACCCCTACTCCCCCACCTGGCCACTCTCTCCTTCCACCTGGCCACTCTCCCCCCACCTGGCCACTCTCTCCCTCCACTTGGCCACCCTACCCCCCTCCTGGCCACTCTCACCCCCACCTGGCCACCCCATCCACCACCCAACACTGATTTATAACATTCTTTTTTATTCGACTTATGAGATTTTTTCCCATATTTTGACCCCATAAATTCCTTAAATTCTAACCTAACCTAACCTAACCTAGCCTAGCCTAACCTAACCTAGCCTAACATAAGAACACAAGAACATAAGGAGTCTGCAATAGGCCGGTTGGCCTGTGCATGGCAGCTCCTGTCGAGAGTTACTACCACTCTCTATCATCCATGAATCTATCCAGCCTCCTTTTGAAACTTTCCAGAGTTCCCGCACTTACTACAAATTTGCTAAGCTTGTTCCACTCATCTACCACCCTATTTGTGAACCAGTTTCTTCCTATCTCCCTCCTAAACCTAAACTTATCCAACTTGAATCCGTTGTTCCGAGTCCTATCCTGCTCGGATATTATAAGAACTTTATCTATATCCCCTTTATTGCTTCCTTTCACCCACTTAAATACTTCTATCATATCTCCCCGCACTCTTCGTCTTTCTAGGGAATGCAAGTTAAGTTTCTTTAACCTATCCTGATATGGAAGGTTTCTAAGTCCCGGAATCATTTTCGTCATTCTTCGCTGCACCGACTCTAGTGAATTTATATCCATTCTATAATAAGGGCACCAGAACTGAACCGCATAATCGAGGTGCGGCCTAACTAGCGCAAGATATAGTTGCAATAAGACCTCTGCACTCTTATTACTTACACTTCTAGATATAAAACCCAATACTCTGTTTGCCTTATTTCGAACATTAACGCACTGTTTTCTAGGCCGTAGGTCCGGGCTTACAAGTACCCCGAGGTCTCTTTCACAAGTCGACCCCAGTATAAAGACGATGGTTGACTTAGATAAGGATATTCTCGACACCTGGTTAGGTTAGGTTAGGTTAGGTTAGGTTAGGTTAGGTTAGGTTAGGTTAGGTTAGGTTAGTGTTAGGTTAGGTTAGGTTAGTGTTAGGTTAGGGTTAGGTTAGGTTGGGTTGGGTTTTGATTAATATTTTGGATTTGAATTAATATATGAAGGAGTTATGGGGTGATGGAGGTGATGATGGAGGCTAATGGAGGGGTGGTGGAGGGGTGGTGGAGGGGTGGTGGAGGGTGGTGGAGGAGGCTCAGACCAGTACACAAACAAGGATTACAGCGAGGTTATTAACGATTATCGGTAGAGATCACGACGCCCGATTATAGGTCTTATGGATTATAGAAGCGATTATATCCCTTTGGAGACCACACACACACACACACACACACACAAACACACACACACACACACACACACACACACACCACAAACACAGGTTAGAGTTAAGTAGGTTAGGTTAGGTTAGGTTAGGATGGGATCTTTTAGGAGAGGAACTCAATTTAACCTGAAGACACTCCCGGGTCCTAGGAGTACAGGTGAACGTAGGATCCCCTGAGTAAGGTCCTATAGGGTTGAGGGACATCCTTGAGTCAGGTCTTTAGGGAGTCCTTCTAGAGTCCTATTAACTACCACTATCTCTACCACAATCTCCACCATAACTACCACCACTACCACTATCTCCACCATAACTACCACCATCTTGATCATCACCACCACTACCACAATCTCCACCATAACTACCACCATCTTATCACCACCACCACTACCACTATCTCCACCATAACTACCACCATCTTGATCATCACCACCACTACCACTATCTCCACCATAACTATACCACCATCTTGACCATCACCACCACTACCACTATCTCCACCATAACTACCATCATCTTGATCATCACCACCACTACCACAATCTCCACCATAACTACCACCACTACCACTATCTCCACCATAACTACCACCATCTTGATCATCACCACCACTACCACAATCACCACAATTACCACAATCATCAACACTACCATTAAAAACACCTTCCTTTACCACCACCACCACCACCACCACCACTACCCTTTCCCATCCCAGGTCAGGTCAAAGACGTGTGTGACCTGGGACATACAGTCATCAGGTCAGGTCAGGTCAGGTCAGGTCATGAGAACGTGTTACTTTAAAAGCTGAACTAGATGATAGATTCAATTATAGGGATGCTGTTGTTATCTGTCTATAATAAGAAGAAGTTTACTAGGGATTATAGGAGAGGAAGAGAGGAGGAGGAGGAGGAAGAGGAGTTAGAGGAGGAGGAGGACGAGGAGGAGGGGCAGGAGGAAGAGGAAGGAGGAGATAGAGGAGGAGAAGATGGAAGAAGAGGGGAGGAGGAGGAGAAGAAGAAGATGAAGAGAGGAGGAGGAGAAGGTGGAAGAAGAAGAGGAGGAGGAGGAGGAGGAAGATAGAAGGAGGCAAGGTGTTAATTCGACTTTCTCCGGATAAAGAGAGAGAGAGAGAGAGAGAGAAGAGAGAGAGAGAGAGAGAGAGAGAGAGACCCGTGCTGGTGTGGGTCGTAACACAGCGGCAACAACACACCAAAGACGACCACCAGCAAGATAAGACACACACACACACACACACACACACACACACACACACACACACACACACACACACACACACACACACACACACACACACACTACCTGTCAATGTATACTCTCTTCTTCTCTAAAGGGTCTTGGTGGGTGAGAGAGAGTTAAGGGGTAAGATCCCAGGGAGGGCTAAGGGCAGGTGGGGGGTCTCAGGGGCTGTAACAAGTGGGGGGTATCCTCCTTCAGGTAGTGGAGAGAGAGGGGAAATAGCTTTATTTCAGTTTCTTATTTATTTTAGAAAAGTCCGTTACTCAAAAGTCCGTTAATAAAAAAGTCCGTTACTCAAATGTTCGTTACTCAAAAATTCCGTTATTCAAAAGTTCGTTACTCAAAAATTCCGTTACTCAAAAGTCCGCCACACAAAATGTTCGTTATTAAAAAATTCCGTTACTCAAAAAGTCCGCTACTCAAAAAGTCCGCTACTCAAAAAGTCTGTTACTCAAAAATCCGTTAAAAGAAAAACAGACTCCGAAAATAAAACCAATTAAAAATAAAATTATCAGAGACATTCTTAACCAGTTGTAGACGACGTAGATAAGGTGTAGACGACGTAGATAAGGTGTAGACGACGTAGATAAGGTGTAGATGACGTAGATAAGGTGTAGACGACGTAGATAAGGTGTAGATGACGAAGATAAGGTGTAGACGACGTAGATAAGGTGTAGATGACGTAGATAAGGTGTAGACGACGTAGATAAGGTGTAGACGACGTAGATAAGGTGTAGATGACGTAGATAAGGTGTAGACGACGTAGATAAGGTGTAGACGACATACAGATAAGGTAGACGACGTAGATAAGGTAGACGACGTAGATAAGGTGTAGACGACATAATAGATAAGGTGTAGACGACGAGATAAGGTAGACGACGTAGTTAAGGTGTAGACGACGTAGATAAGGTGTAGACGACGTAGATAAGGTGTAGATGACGTAGATAAGGTGTAGACGACGTAGATAAGGTGTAGACGACGTAGATAAGGTGTAGATGACGTAGATAAGGTGTAGATGACGTAGATAAGGTGTATGACGTAGATAAGGTGTAGATGACGTAGATAAGGTGTAGATGACGTAGATAAGGTGTAGATGACGTAGATAAGGTAGACGACATAGATAAGGTGTAGACGACGTAGATAAGGGTAGATGACGAGATAAGTGGATAACGTAGATAAGGTGTAGACGACGTAGTTAAGGTGTAGACGACGTAGTTAAGGTGTAGATGACGTAGATAAGGTGTAGATGACGTAGATAAGGTGTAGACGACGTAGATAAGGTTATGACGTAGAAAATTTGTTCATGCTGTTGTTCTTTTTTCTTGTTCTTGTTATTATTGTTCTTCCTCTTATTCTTGTTCTTCCTGCTTTTCATTTTGTTTTGTTCTTATTCTTACTCTTATTATTATTTTTCTTATTTTCTTCTTCTTCGTTTTTGTTCTTCCTGTGCTTGTTCTTTTTCTTCTTGTTCTTCCTCTTTGTTCTTCCTCCTGTTCTTGCTCTTCATTATTCATTCTTGTTTTTCCTCCAGTTCTTGTTCTTAATTTTCTTATTGTTCTTGCTCTTGTTCCTCTTCTTCCTGCTTTTCATTTTTTCTTATTCTTTCTCTTATTATTGTTCTTGTTTTTCCTCTTTTCTGTCTCTTCCTCCTGTTCTTGCTCTTCATTTTCTTATTCTTTCTCTTATTATTGTTCATGTTCTTCCTCCTGTTCTTGTTCTAGTTCCCTCAAGGGCCGCCATAAATCTCTTTCTGAAGGCTATGTTGTTCACTACCACCAGCGAGTCTGTTTACGCCCGCGATGAATGAATTACTGGAACCACGGGATGTCAGGTCCAGAGTGGGAGTGATCTGTTTATTGCTGGAGGGCCCGGAAGGTGTGTTGGAGTGTGTTGGGGGAGTGTTGGAGTGTTGGGGGAGTGTTGGAGGGTGTTGGGGTGTGTTGGAGTGATCTGTTTATTGCTGGAGGGCCCGGAAGGTGTGTTGGAGTGTGTTGGGGGAGGTTGGAGTGTTGGGGTGTTGGGTGATCTGTTTATTGCTGGAGGGCCCGGAAGGTGTGTTGGAGTGTGTTGGGGAGGTTGGGGGAGTGTTGGGGAGTGTTGGAGTGTTGGGGAGTGTTGGAGTGATCTGTTTATTGCTGGAGGGCCCGGAAGGTGTGTTGGGGAGTGTTGGAGTGATCTGTTTATTGTTGGAGGGCCCGGAAGGAGGTTGGAGTGTGTTGGGAGTGTTGGAGTGTTGGGGAGTGTTGGAGGGTGTTGGGGGTGTGTTGGGGAGTGATGGGGATGTCAGGTCGAGATGATGGTGGTGGGAGTGAGCTATTTGGTGTTGAGGGGCCGGATGGTGTGTTGGAGTGTGTTGGTGGACGAAGTAATTACCTGAGTGTGTTGGAAGTGAATGGTAGATGAAGTCAAAGGTAGATGAAGTCAAAGGTAGATGAAGTCAAAGGTAGATGAGGTCAACGGTAGATGAAGTCAAAGGTAGATGAAGTCGCGTAGATGAAGTCAAAGGTAGATGAGGTCAACGGTACATGAAAACAACAGAGGGTAGAGACAAGATGGCCGCCTGTAAGGAAGCCCTGGGTCGATTCGATTAATGAAGGAGGAACCGACAGTCCTCCTCCTCCTCCTCCTTCTTCCTGACAGACTCCTTCCCCCTTCCCCGACAACTAAGCGATCTCTCTCTCTCTCTGTCCTCACCCCGCGCCTGATGTTATCACGCTCACAATGACAACTTGGAATATTTTTTGACCGGAGTCTTTTCTTTTCTGGCCAGGCGTTCCTCCTCCTACATCCCCCCTCCTTCTACATCTCCTCTCCTTTCCGGCTCCCTCCTTCGGTATTAACACCACAGCGACGCTCTTTGTTTTTCGTTTTTCTTCAGGGGTGTTCGTCAGCTGATCCGGATGAGGCTTTCGCGCCATAATTTGTAAACAATATTTTTGGCGCGCATCTCAAATCAAGATCTTTAGTCTTCGTATCTTAATTATACCACAAAATAACGATAAATAAATACAATACGTCCATAAAATTAGATATAAAGATGAATTACAGGAAATGGATGTATGAAATAAGAGGAAAAAGTTCGCTAGAAAGAAAAAAAAATACGTTTCACTGTTGGTGTTGACTGTTGGGGTGACAGCCCACCCCCCTCCATGGACAGACTGGCTTCTTCCTTATCTCCTATCTTTCAATTAACTCCTTGGAGGGGCGTGGCAGGGCCTGGTCTATAGGATGGTGAGGTGAGGTGGAGCACGACTCAAAAAATACCAACCATCTCTAACTATCTTCCTATCTATGTATCTATCTAATCCATACCATTCATCTATTAACACCTTAATTCATGAAGAATTCAGTTAGGAGACGAAATTAACTCTGTGCTAAGTGAACGTATCTAGTTAAGGTGGAGTCTCAGTGTTAATTTTGTCTCCTAACTGGTGCTAAGTGAACGTATCTAGTTAAGGTAGAGTCTCAGTGTTAATTTTGTTCCTAACTGGTGCTAAGTGAACGCATCTAGTTAAGGTAGAGTCTCAGTGTTAATTTTGTCTCCTAACTGGTGCTAAGTGAACGTATCTAGTTGAGGTAGAGTCTCGGTGTTAATTTTGTCTCCTAACTGGTGCTAAGTGAACGTATCTAGTTAAGGTAGAGTCTCAGTGTTAATTTTGTCTCCTAACTGGTGCTAAGAACGCATCTAGTTAAGGTAGAGTCTCAGTGTTAATTTTGTTCCTAACTGGTGCTAAGAACGTATCTAGTTAAGGTAGAGTCTCAGTGTTAATTTTGTCTCCTAACTGGTGCTAAGTGAACGTATCTAGTTAAGGTAGAGTCTCAGTGTTAATTTTGTCTCCTAACTGGTGCTAAGTGAACGCATCTAATTAAGGTAGAGCTCAGTGTTAATTTTGTCTCCTAACTGGTGCTAAGTGAACGATCTAGTTAAGGTAGAGTCTCAGTGTTAATTTTGTCTCCTAACTGGTGCTAAGAACGTATCTAGTTAAGGTAGAGTCTCAGTGTTAATTTTGTCTCCTAACTGGTGCAAGTGAAGGCATCTAGTTAAGGTAGAGTCTCAGTGTTAATTTTGTCTCCTAACTGGTGCTAAGTGAACGTATCTAGTTGGTAGAGTCTCAGTGTTAATTTTGTCTCCTAACTGGTGCTAAGTGAACGTATTAGTTAGGTAGAGTCTCAGTGTTAATTTTGTTCCCTAACTGGTGCTAAGTGAACGTATCTAGTTAAGGTAGAGTCTCAGTGTTAATTTTGTCTCCAACGGTGTTAGTGAACGTATCTAGTTAGGTAGAGTCTCAGTGTTAATTTTGTCTCCTAACTGGTGCTAAGTGAACGTATCTAGTTAAGGTAGTCTCGGTGTTAATTTTTCCCTAACTGGTGCTAGTGAACGTATCTAGTTAAGAGTCTCAGTGTTAATTTTCCTAACTGGTGCTAAGTGAACGTATCTAGTTAAGGTAGAGTCTCAGTTTTTTGTTCTAACTGGTGCTAAGTGAACGCATCTAGTTAAGGTAGAGTCTCGGTGTTAATTTTGTTCTAACTGGTTTAGAACGTATCTAGTTAAGGTAGAGTCTCAGTGTTAATTTTGTCTCCTAACTGGTGCTATGAACGTATCTAGTTAGGTAGAGTCTCAGTGTTAATTTTGTTCCTAACTGGTGCTATGAACGTATCTAGTTAAGGTAGAGTCTCAGTGTTAATTTTGTCTCAACTGGTGTTAAGGAACGTATCTAGTTAAGGTAGAGTCTCAGTGTTAATTTTGTCTCCTAACTGGTGCTAAGTGAACGTATCTAGTTAAGGTAGTCTCTCGGTGTTAATTTTGTCTCCTAACTGGTGCTTAGTGAACGTATCTAGTTAAGGTAGAGTCTCAGTGTTAATTTTGTCTCCTAACTGGTGCTAAGTGAACGTATCTAGTTAAGGTAGAGTCTCGGTGTTAATTTTGTCTCCTAACTGGTGCTTAGTGAACGTATCTAGTTAAGGTAGAGTCTCGGTGTTAATTGTAATAGTATATTTTTCGTTATTTTAGGTCAAACAGTGCAGTAAACATACGAGAAATATTGACCTTACGAACCTTTTGTGAATCTGAACACTGTACACTTGCAGACAAAGTTTACACTCCTCCCTGAACCACCTGAGACACTGGGTTAACCATAAAACACGACGGTAAACAAAACAACCTAATGAATGCTAACTGGGATCTTGTCTATGCCTCCGACAGCCCTAACGTGAACAGCTGCAGCTATATATGCATCTTCAATGCTTGCTTTGATAAATGCTTCCCCCCTCAAGACTAAGTCAATTGAAGGGCTGTATCATTTCCAAACCCTATATCTAAGCGAAATCAAGAGCAATGATAAAAGAAAAAACACAAACTCCAAAGGGAAATTTGCAAAAGACCCATAACTTTCGGTGATGCTTACGGAAGGTATCAGAAATAGAGTAACTCAAGCAGTTAGTATCCTGGCATGCTATTATACAATAAACTCCAGTCAGCATCAGGCGACAGTAAGAAATCCTGGAATATCACCAAATTCTATTCAGAACAGGAACACTCCAGCCTTCGGCCCCACTCAGCTTTTTATGATAAATGATTCCCGGTTGTAGGACCCTCCACTCATTTGCCAACCACTTCAATGAATATTTTATTAAAGTTGTGATATCTTGCAGAGAGCATCCTGAATGCTATGAGGAATTTAGAGCCTACCTACCAAAACCAGACATCCAAAATGAGCTGTTCTTATACCTGTCACAACAGATGAATTGCAGCCATCATAAAAATGTCCAAGTGCAGCAGGCGAAGACAATATACCAATGAGCATCATTAAGAAAGTAGCCCACTTATTACTACCTGTTCTCCTACACATTTGTAACTCCTCCTTCACTGGTGGTGTCTTTCGGATAAGCAAAAATTTGTAGTTCACCCAGCATATAAAAAATCTGGGGACAAAAACTCTTCAAGAACAACCGCATATCGGTCCTCCAGCCTTGAGTAAGATACTGGAAAAGCTTAGCATATAATAGACTAGATTCCTTCTGCAATACCAATAACGTGTTTACAGACTCTCAGTTTGGATATATAGAGGCTAGAAGGTCGACTAGAGAGTGCTCTGCTATCGCTTACTAATGACATCGCGGTGCTGCTGACAGTCCAGTTCACAGTCGGTATATTCTTGGACCTCTCTAAAGCCTTCGATACTGTCGACCATACCATCCCTCCTTTCAGCTTAACATTACGGCGTTAGGGGCCTGTCCCTCAATTGGTTTTGCCTCATATCTGTCAACAAGGCTTAGTATTATGTCTGCTATAATAATCATAATCTGACTCTTCGCCTTGATCTTGTATAAGCGTCCCCAGGTTCCATTCTCGGTCCAGTACTGTTTTGTTGTACATAAGCTTGACATAGTCCACACTCCAGCACACTCATAAAATACAATTATTTTGCAGACGATAGTAATCTCTACCAGCAACTCGAACCTCCCATTCCTTGGTAGAGAACTATGAACACTGGTGAAGCTAAGAGATTAGGACCTATAGGTAGCCGTAATAAACTGACCTTAAATCTTGAAAAACCCACTACACGATCTTTCATGAGAAGGAAAAACTTACTCCCCAGACTTGGACCCCCTGTACCTTGGTAGCCACAGTCTTCAAGCAAAGAGACAGAATACTAAATTCCTCAGGTTATTGTTGATGAGAAACTTAACTGGAGAAACCACATACAAGCCATTCACATTAAAGTCAATAAACAGTGCAGTATTATGTATCACACACGACAGTCACCCTCTCCCACAGCAATGAAAGAAATCTTTCATGATCTTGTTTACCAACACCTGATACACTGTCACACGCTATAGAGGACCTCTGGCTCTTCAAACCCAATCTGGTTGCTGCACAAAAAGAAGGTTATACATGGACAATGACCGACTTGAAAAAAGAAAAAGACAGATCCACACAAACGAAAAATTTGCTAAATTGAAAATGTTAAATTCTGAAGATAATGCTTACCTACTGCTGTGCCTCTTTGTTTACAAATCTATCAATCACTTGCTTGACAATAATTATTTTGATTCGGAATAATCAAGAAATACAACTTAGGGCACCCAAGAGCTGCTAGACCACCCCCATGCCGCTCCTCAGTTCCAGACCTCCATAAAATATCATGTGGTGTGAAGGTGTGGAACAACTTACCACCCATCCCAGCAAAGAAGACTACGCTCCCTTCCCTTTAAATCATCTCTTAAAAATATCTATTGTCTAAGTATTAATATTTCTTGTAACACCTACTATATTTACAGTACCTGCTTTATTGTACCATCAAAGAGCATTTTATCAGAGTATCATGTAAATAAATAAGTAATTACCATTACAATAAACATATTTGCCAACTAGACATAATCTGATGGCTCTGTCCTCTTGTTCAACCATGTGCTGTACAACCCAGGTTGTACTGCTCCCCATGCTACTTATGTTTTCCAATTCCCTGTAATTTATGCTTATATACCCATAATATAAATGTAAAAACAAAAATAAATTAAATTAAAAATAATAAATAAATATTGAGTGATAACCGTGGTAGCATAAGATGTTCTTATTGCCACCATGCTATTAATACTATTCCAGATGATGCTAAATGTTTTTATAATGCTTCGCTTGAGATAAATGTAGTATATCAGGTGTCAACGAGAGCTCAGGTTCTCAACTGGCTCAGCCATGTTAATATTGTTATTATTATCAACACGACGTAAACATTTTATACACAAGACGTAAACAACATTCTATACACAACACGACGTAAACAACATTCTATACACAACACGACATAAACAACATTCTATACACAACACGACGTAAACAACACATGTAAACAAGAAGAGGGAAGACATACCTATTCATAAAGAAACACCAGAGGTAACCGTAGACAGAACAATGGTGTGGGAGATGATCCGATCGACCTGTCTCCCTCACCCTCCCCGATCACCATCAACTTGGTATTAAACGAACACTAAGCTGTGATATAGTGCGCTGCTTACCTGGGTGGCTGTGGTGGTGTGGGTAGTGTTGTGGTGTGGGTAGTGGCTGTGGTGACGTGGGTAGTGTTGTGGTGTGGGTAGTGGCTGTGGTGGTGTGGGTAGTGTTGTGTGTGGGTAGTGGCTGTGGTGGTGTGGGTAGTGTTGTGGTGTGGGTAGTGTTGTGGTGTGGGTAGTGGCTGTGGTGACGTGGGTAGTGTTGTGGGTGTGGTGTGGGTAGTGGCTGTGGTGGTGTGGGTAGTGTTGTGGTGTGGGTAGTGTTGTGGTGTGGGTAGTGTTGTGGTGTGGGTAGTGGCTGTGGTGACGTGGGTAGTGTTGTGGTGTGGGTAGTGGCTGAGGTGATGTGGGTAGTGTTGTGGTGTGGGTAGTGGCTGTGGTGACGTGGGTAGTGGCTGTGGTGACGTGGGTAGTGTTGTGGGTGTGGGTAGTGGCTGTGGTGGTGTGGGTAGTGTTGTGGTGTGGGTAGTGTTGTGGTGTGGGTAGTGGCTGTGGTGGTGTGGGTAGTGTTGTGGTGTGGGTAGTGTTGTGGTGAACGGGGGGTCAACAACAACAGGCTTAACCTACCACACAGCTCATAAGTTTATAGTTATCTTACAAGTTATTTAATGATGTAAATTATATCACAGAGAGATAGATTTAATAATATAAACACATAAATATATTATTAAAATGTTTATCATAGAACCTAAAGCAAATTATTGACAACGAAAACAAATTATTGACAACGAACCTAAAACAAATTATTGACAACGAAAACAAATTATTGACAACGAACCTAAAACAAATACACTCACACACACTCACTTATACCCACACTACCACACACACACACACACACACCTGGGCCGTGGCGTGTAAACAGGTGAATGTTTAGGTGAAGTGAAGGTGTATCAGTCACCTTATCGTCGGCATGATCTACCTTATCGTCTCCACATCGACACAGGTAAACCAGACTTGTGACCATACGGAATGTTTCCAGCCTCCTGCCCCGTGTTAGAGGTCTGTGAGAGGGGGAGAAGAGGGGGGAGGAAAGGGGGGGGGGAGAGGGGGAGAGAGTGGGGGGAGAGGGAGGAGGAGAGGGTGGGGAGAGAGAGAGGGAGTGGTGGGGGGAGAGGGAGGGGAGTGGTGGGGGGGAGAGGGAGGGAGAGGGTGGGGGAGAGTGGTGGGGGAGAGAGGGGAGTGGTGGGGGAGAGAGGGGGGAGGGTGGGGGGAGAGGGAGGGGAGAGTGGGGAGAGAGGGGGAGGGTGGGGAGAGAGAGGGGGGGGAAAAGAGGGAGAAGGTGGGAGAGATAGGAAGAGAATGTAGAAAATAGGGATAGGGGAAGAGGAAGAGCGAGGAAGGTGACGGAAGGAGATAGAGAGAGGGATGAAGAGAGGAAGACGGTGGGGGAATAGAGAGAGAGGAAGGAGGAGGAGGAGGAGGAGGAGGAGGAGGAGGAGGAGGGGAGGAGGAGGAGGGAGGGGAGAGAGAAATGAAAGAGAAGGGAGAGAGAGAGAGAGAGTGTGTGTGTGTGTATGATAACCTCTCACACACACACACACACACACACCGACTTATACTCCTAATTCTTTTAAACCAATCTCTAATCTCCAGGTTCATCAATACTCCCCTAAATAAGTGTCTAGTGTAACCCTGAAATATATACAGCGTGTGTGTGTGTGTGTGTGTGTGTGTGTGTGTGTGTGTGTGTGTGATATCAGGACACATAAACACACCCTTGACAAAATGGCTCAGAAATTACACCGAGACTCGACCATATATGTGTGTGTGTGTGGAGTTGTCAGCGGAAAGCAGGCTGGCTTATGCTGAAATGGCACAGGTACTTATGGCCAGGTACTTATGCACAGGTACTGGTGGCTAGGTACTTTATGGCCAGGTAATTTTATGGTTATGTACATTAGGGCCAGGTACCTATGGTACCTTATGCAGGCGGTGAACCTTAGGGTGGTACCTTAGGGCTAGGTACCTTATGGCCAGGTACTTTAGGGCCAGGTACATTAGGCCAGGTTCTTAGGGCCAGGTACCTTAGGATAGGTACTAGGGTGCAATAATAGGCCAGGTACCTTAGGCCAGGTATTTTAGGATAGGTACTTAGGCCAGGTACTAGGGATAGGTACCTTTAGGGCTAGTACATTAGGGCCAGGTATCTTAGGGCTAGGTACTTATGGGTCAGGTACTTTTATGATAGTACTTAGGGACAGGTACTTAGGGGTAATTTAGGGAGGGGTACTTAGGTCAGGTATTTAGGGCCAGGTACTTTTAGGGCCAGGTACTCTTAGGGATAGGTACCTTAGGGGTGCACATTAGGCTAGGCATAGGGATAGGTACTTTTAGGCCAGGTACATAGCAGGTACCTTAGGGATAGGTACTTTTAGGCTAGGTACTTATGGCCAGGTACTTTAAGGGATAATTTAGGCCAGGTACTATTAGGCCAGGTACCTTAGGGACAGGTATTTAGGCAGGTATTTTAGGGCCAGGTACCTTAGGGCCAGGTACCTTTTAGGATAGGTACTCTTTAGGCCAGGTACCTTAGGGCCAGGATCTTAGGGATAGGTACTTTAGGCCAGGTACATTAGGGCCAGGTACTAGGGGAAGGTACTTTAGGGCTGTGCACCTGGCACAGGTATTTGCGGATAGGTACTTAGGGGTTGTGCACAGGTACCTTAGGGGTGCACAGGTACCTATGGTTAGGTATTCTTATGGCCAGGTAATTTGACTAGGTACTTTAGGGCCAGGTACCTTATGGACAGGTACCTTAGGGCTAGGTATTTTATGGGTAGACACTTAGGGCCAGGTACCTTGTGGCCAGGTACTCTTTAGGGATAGGTACCTTTTAGGGCCAGTACTTTAGAGCTAGGTACATAGGGGCAGGTAACTTTTGCACAGGTACATTAGGGCCAGGTACTAGGATAGGCATTTAGGGCTAGGTAGTACCTTATGCCAGGTCTTAGAAACAGGCACCTTAGGGCAAGCATTAGGGCTAGTGGCTACGGGGCTGGTGGTAATATTAGGGCCAGGCAACTTAGGGGCCAGGTACATAGCCAGGTACCTATGGCCAGGCACATTAGGGCCAGGTACCTTAGGGGCCAGGTACCTTAGGAGCCAGGTACCTTAGGGATAGGTACTTAGGGGCCAGGTACATAGGGCCAGGTACTCTAGGGCCAGGTACTAGGGACAGGTACTTTAGGGCAGGTACATTAGGCTGTGTCTTAGGCCAGGTACTAGGGACAGGTACCTTAGGCGGTGGGTAGTATGGAAGCAGGTACTCTTAGGCCAGGTACTAGGGACAGGGTACTCTTAGGCTGGTGTTAGGACAGGTACTTGGGATAGGTATAGGGCTAGGTACTTTTAGGCCAGGTACTTTTTGCGGGCTAGGTACTTAAGGACAGTACTTAGGGCTGAGGTACTCAGGGCCAGTACTTAGGGATAGTACTTAGGGCTAGGTACTTTAGGCTGCTGGTACTTAGGGCCAGGTACTTTTAGGGATAGGTACCTTAGGCCAGGTACATTAGGGCCAGGTACCTTAGGGATAGGTACTTTTAGGGCCAGGTATATTAGGGCCAGGTAATCTTAGGGATAGGTACTTTAGGGCCAGGTATTTGCGGCCAGGTACCTTAAGGATAGGTACTAGGGCCAGGTACCTTAGGGCCAGGTACCTTAGGGATAGGTACTTTTAGGGCCAGGCTTTTAGGCTACAGGTACTTAGCCAGGTACTAGGGATAGGTACCTTAGGGCCAGGTACATTAGGGCCAGGTACCTTAGGGATAGGTACTTTAAAGGGCCAGGTACATTAGGCTGGTAGGTACCAGGGATAGTATTTTAGGCTAGAATTTTAGGCTAGGTACTTTATGGCCAGGTAATCTTAGGGCCAGGTAAATTATGGACAGGCATGGCATTGGTATCTTATGCCCAGGCAATTTGCACAGGCACTTAGGGCCAGGTACCTTGCATGGTACTAGGGGCTAGGCATTCTGGCGGTTGCAGGCCTTAGGCCAGGTACCTGGCACAGGTACCTTTAGGGATAGGCACTTTAGGGCCAGGTACTTTTAGAGCCAGGTACATTAGGGCAGGTGCCTTATGGGTACATTAGGGGCAGGTACTTAGGGATAGGTATTTTTAGGGCCAGGTACTTGTGCCAGGTACATTTAGAGCCAGGTAACCTTAGGGCCAGGTACATTAGGGCCAGGTGCATTAGGGCCAGGTACATTAGGGCAGGTACCTTAGGGCCAGGTATATTAGGGCCAGGTACCTTATGCAGGTACATTAGGCTGGTACCTAGGGTACCTTAGAGCCAGGTAACTTTAGGGATAGGTACTTTAGGGGCTAGGTACATTAGGGCCAGGTACTCAGGGATAGGTACTTTAGGGCCAGGTACCTTAGGCCAGGTACATAGGGCGTACTATGTACAGGTACATTAGAGAGCTACATTAGGGTCAGGTACTTTGGCTAGGTAATTGTGGCTATGTACATTAGGGCCAGGTACCTTATGGCTATGTACATAGGGCTGGAAATCTTAGGGCTAGGTACATTAGGCCAGGTACTAGGGCCAGGTACTCTTAGGCCAGGTACATTAGGGCCAGGTACCTTAGGGCCAGGTACATTAGGGCTGGTACCTTAGGGCCAGGTACATTAGGTCAGGCACCTAGGGCCAGGTACCTTATGGCTATGTACATAGGGCCAGGTACCTTAGGGCCAGGTACATTAGGTCAGGCATGCCGGGTACCTTGCACAGGTACATAGGGGCCTGGTAAATAGGCTGGTACATAGGGCCAGGTACTAAGGCTGTACCTTGCCAGGCACATAGGCCAGGTACCTAGCTGGACAATAGGGGGGTACTAGGGCCAGGTACCTTTGCGGCCAGGTACATAGGAGCCAGGTATATAGGCCAGGTAATTTACGGCCAGGTACATTAGGCCAGGCACCTTAGGCCAGGTACCTGATAGGTACTTAGACAGGTACTTAGGCCAGGTACTATAGGCCAGGTACTATAGGGCCAGGTACTATAGGCCAGGTGCACTAGGCCAGGTAACAGGGCCAGGCCTTAGGGCCAGGTACTTTAGGGCCAGGTACTATAGGGCCAGGTACCCCCGAGAGTGACAGGAGGTCGGTGGCACCTGACCCCAGAGTTCATTATTATTAAGGTGAAGGCTTCCCTGCCTCCGCTACAGCCCAGGGAAATACCAACGTTTATTACACGTCACGGCGTGGACAGTAAGACGCTGGCCTGAGAGAGAAAACGGCCCTCGCGGTGCTTTTGTTCACCCCGGTAACACTAACATTCCATCACCTCAGCACCCCACTGGATAAATTCATATTTCTTATAATGAAATCACGTCAGCATTCGTTACAGCGGGGCCAGATACACGCTCCCTGCCTCAATACACCATCTCTGAACGTCTCCGCCTTACTGCTGCCCCGAAATAATGCCAAGATATAAAAATTTATGGATACCTGAAATTACTTCCCTGTTCCAAGCTAGATGGTCATAATCCTAAGGTGAACCAAGACGACCAATAGTCCTCCTTTGTCTTTGACGTAAATCTTGAAATTGGTGAGGTAGTGAGGTAAAGGGCTTAAGTCTTATGGGTTGGTGAGGGTGGAGCCGTTTTTGTCGCCGGGTTAACATTATGTGGAGGTTAGTAGGGGCGGATCCAGGAGGGGCTGATGCCAGGGTCGCTCACCAGGGGGGGATTTGCCCCCCGTGGTGCTCACTAAACACCTCCACGGCCGATGTTCAGACAGGACAATGACAATAATTTTCATCTGGAAAGTATAAATTCATCAAGTGTTGGTAGGTTGTGTCTCTGCCGGGAGCCTCAACCATATGCCACGCCTCTTACCGCGCCTCACCCCGCCTCTCCCCCATCTACCCCACGCCTTACCCGCCATCACCCCACGCCTTTACCGCCATCTACCCCCGCCTTCACCGCGCCTCTACCCCACGCCTTCACCCCACCCCACGCCTCTACCGCGCCATCTACCCCACGCCTACCCCTCTACCACCCCTCCACCCCACGCCTCTTACCACGCCATCAACCCACGCCTCTACCACCCCACCCCACGCCTCTACCGCCCATCTACCCCACGCCTCCCGCCATCTACCCACGCCTACCGCGCCATCACCCCACGCCACCACGCCATCTACGCCTCTACCGCACCCTCACCCCACCCCTACCACGCCATCTACCCCACGCCTCTTACCACCCACCCCACGCCCACCACGCCATCTACCCCACGCCACCACCCTCCACCCCACGCCTCTTACCGCGCCATCTACCCCACGCTCTACCACGCCATCTACCCCACGCCTCTTACCGCGCCATCTACCCCACGCCTCTTACCACGCCATCTACCCCCCACCCCCCCCCCCCCCCACCCACGCCTTACCGCCACACCCCACGCCTTACCGCCCATCACCCCACGCCTACCACGCCATCCACCCCCCTCACCCGCCATCCACCCCACGCCTTTACCACGCCACACCACGCCTTTACCGCGCCATCAACCCCACGCCTTTACCACGCCTCCACCCCACGCCTACCGCGCCCACCACCCACGCCTCACCACGCCATCTACCCCACGCCTTCTACCACGCCATCCACCCCACGCCTCTACCACGCCATCTACCCCACGCCTTTACCACGCCATCTACCCCACGCCTCTACCACGCCATCTACCCCACGCCTCACCGCTCCCTCCACCCACGCCTCTTACCGCGCCCTCCACCCCAATGTGCCCTCCACCCACCATACATGGCTCGCGCCATCCGCCCGCCAGGCCCCCCGAGTACTCCACCCACGCCTACCTTCCTGTTCTTCCCATGTTCTCCATTGGCCCATACCACATTTTGTCCCCACGCCTGATACCGCAACCCACGCCACCCACGCCACCCACGCCACATTAAAACAGTGGCAACGCTCGGAACTGAATATGACACACACACACACACACACACACACACACACCACACACACCACACACACACACACACAGTCAGGCAGGTGGAGACACATGTACAACCTTGTTCCTGTGTTGACTAGTGTATTACACTCTGGGGAGAGAGAGAGAGAGAGAGAGAGAGAGAGAGAGAGAGAGAGAGAGAGGGGGGCGGTGAGTAATGGAGGACGGGCAGCAGACGTTAACATATGCCCTCCACAAATGGTGGATAAATAGGTGAATCAATACTGCCTGTGTGAGGGATCATAAAGAGGGAGGAGGAGGAGGAGAGGAGAGGAGGAGGAGGAGGAGGAGGAGGGAGGAGGAGGAGGAGGAGAGGAGGAGGAGGAGGAGGAGGCAAGACAGTAAGACGGCAATAAAGATTAATGAGCCGATGAAAACTTACCTGAGATTACCAATTAACCAGGTTAGTGATACTGTCCAGGTGATACTGTCCAGGTGATACTGATGGTTGTGGTATTAGTGGTAGTGATGGTAGTAGTTGTAGTGATAGTACTGGTAGTAGTAGTGATAGTACTGGTAGTAGTAGTGATAGTACTGGTAGTAGTAGTGATAGTACTGGTAGTAGTAGTGATAGTACTGGTCGTGAACGAGTAGTGATGAGTACTGGTAGTAGTAGGTTAGCATGGTAGTAGTAGTGATAGTACTGCGGTAGTAGTATAGTACTGGTAGAGTTGTAGTGATAGTACTGGTAGTAGTAGATAGTACTGGTAGTAGTAGTGATAGTACTGGTAGTAGTGATAGTACTGGTAGTAGTAGTGATAGTACTGGTAGTAGTAGATGGTACTGGTAGTAGTAGGATAGTACTGGTAGTGGTGATAGGCAGTAGTAGTGATAGTACTGGTAGTAGTAGTGATAGTACTGGTAGTAGTAGTGATAGTACTGGTCGTAGTAGTGATAGTACTGGTAGTAGTAGTGATAGTACTGGTAGTAGTAGTGATAGTACCGGTAGTAGTAGTGATAGTACTGGTAGTAGTAGTGATAGTACTGGTAGTAGTAGTGATAGTACTGGTCGTAGTAGTGATAGTACTGGTAGTAGTAGTGATAGTACTGGTAGTAGTAGTGATAGTACTGGTCGTAGTAGTGATAGTAGTGAGGGAAGATGGATGTCGGATGTATGATAATGAGGTAACCGCCTCTGACACTCAACGCTGTGCCTGGCCTCCCTGAGTACCTCGTGCCCTCCCGAGTACCTCGTGGCCTCCTTGAGTACCAGGTGACTTCCCTGAGTACCCCGTGGCCTCCCTGAGTACTTCGTAACCTCCTGAGCACCGGCCTGAGCACTGTGCCTCCTGAGCATCGTGCCCCTGAGTACCTGTGGCCTTGAGTACCAGGTGACTTCCTGAGCACCTGTGCCCCTGAGTGACCTCCCCGAGTACCGTGGCTTCCTGAGTACTGTGTTTCCCCTGAGCACCAGGTGACGAGTACCGGTTTCCCTACACCCTGAGACTCCTACCTGAGTACTTCGTAACCTCCCTGAGTACCTCGTGGTCTCCCTGAATACCCAAATGGCATCCCTAAGTACCTCGTGACCTCCCTGAATGCCTCGTGGCCTCTCTATCTAAGCAATTATTATCCAACGAGAGAGAGAGAGAGAGAGAGAGAGAGAGAGAGAGAGAGAGAGAGAGAGAGAGAGAGAGAGAGAGCTATCCCCTTATCACTCACTCGTTATACCCAAACATTTCCCTTATCTTATCAGTCTTGTACCAAAACACATTATCAGACATTCTTGAGAATTTTCCGTCTTGTAGGAAAACACGAGGAGCGGGCGGGCGGTCGGGCGGACAGACGATCAGGCGGACAGAGCTGATACCATCTGCGGTCACCACACACAGACAGACAGACACACGGTCGACGCACCTGTCTACACTGCGTCATGACCTGAATGGTGCTCTCGTGTTTTGTATCAGTGAGGCTGTCTAAATCTGTCGAGTTTATTTCAGGTACAGGTACAGTAACAGGTACAAGGACAGGTACAGGTACAGTAACAGGTACAAGGACAGGTACACACAGGTACAAGGACAGGTACAGGTACAGTAACAGGTACAAGGACAGGTACAGGTACAGTAACAGGTACAGAGGACAGGTACAGTAACAGGTACAAGGAAAGCAGTACAGGCAGGCAGCAACAGGTACAAGGACAGGTACAGGTACAGTAACAGGTACAAGGGCAGGTACAGTGAACAGGTACAGAGTACAGGTACAGAACAGGTAAGGACGTACAGTAACAGGTACAAGGAAGGTACAGTAACAGGTACAAGGACAGGTACAGCAACAGGTACAAGGACAGGTACAGGTACAGTAACAGGTACAGAGGTAGGTACAGTAACAGGTACAAGACAGGTACAGGTACAGTAACAGGTACAAGGACAGGTACAGGTACAGTAACAGGTACAAGGACAGGTACAGTAACAGGCAAGGACAGGTACAGGTACAGTAACAGGTACATGATGCAGTACAGTAACAGGCAAGGACAGGTACAGGTACAGTAACAGGTACAAAGGACAGGTGACAGGGTACAGTAACAGGCAAGGACAGGCAGGTACAGTAACAGGTACAAGGATGGTACAGGTACAGTAACAGGTACAAGGACAGGTACAGTAATAGGACAGGTACAGGTACAGTAACAGGTACAAGGGTACAGGTACAGTAATAAGGATGGTACAGGTACAGGTACAAGGACAGGTACAGGTACAGTAACAGGTACAAGGACAGGTACAGGATAACAGGTGCTAAAGGACAGGTACAGGTACAGTAACAGGTACAAGGACAGGTACAGTAACAGGTACAAGGACAGGTACAGGTACAGTAACAGGTACAAGGACAGGTACAGTAACAGGTACAAGGACAGGTACAGGTACAGTAACAGGTACAAGGACAGGTACAGGTACAGTAACAGGTACAAGGACAGGTACAGTAACAGGTACAAGGACAGGTACAGTAACAGGTACAAGGACAGTACAGACAGGTACAAGGACAGGTACAGGAGTAACAGGTAAAGGACAGGTACAGTACAGTAACAGGTACAAGGACAGGTACAGGTACAGTGCAAGGACAGTAACAGGTACAAGGACAGGTATAAGGACAGGTACAGGTACAGTAACAGGTACAAGGACAGGCATACAGGTACAGGTACAAGGACAGGTACAGGTACAGTAACAGGTACAAGGACAGGCAGGTGCAGTAACAGGTACAAGGACAGGTACAGGTACAAGGACAGGTACAGGTACAGTAACAGGTGCAGGGACAGGTACAGTAACAGGTACAAGGACAGGTACAGTAACAGGTACAAGGGAGACAGGTACAGTAACAGGTAGATGCAGTACAGTAACAGGTATACAGGTGAACAGTACAAGGACAAGTACAGGTACAGTAACAGTACAAGGAGTACAGGTACAGGAAGGTACAGTAACAGGTACAAGGACAGGTAAAGACAGGTGCAGTAACAGGTACAAGGACAGGTACAGTAACAGGTACAGTAACAGGTAAGTACAGGTACAGGTACAGTAACAGGTACAAGGACAGGTACAGGTACATAAGGCATAAGGGACAGGCAGGTACAGTAACAGGTACAAGGACTGGTACAGTAACAGGTACAAGGACAGGTAAGGTAACAGGTGCGGGACAGGTACAGTAACAGGTATCGAGTACAGCAGTAACAGGTACAAGGGCAAGAGTAACAGGTACAAGGACAGGTACAGGTACAGTAACAGGTACAAGGACAGGTACAGTAAAGGTAAAGGACAGGTACAGTAACAAGGACAGGTACAGGTACAGTAACAGGTACAAGGTGTAAGTAACAGGAGTACAGGTACAGTAACAGGTACAAGGACAGGTACAGGTACAGTAACAGGTACAAGGACAGGTACAGTAACAGGTGCTAAGGCAGTACAGTAACAGGTACAAGGACAGGTACAGTAACAGGTACAGGGACAGGTACAGTAACAGGTGCAAGGACAGTAAAGGTACAGAATAAATACAAGGACAGGACAGTACAGTAACAGGTACAAGGACAGGTACAGGTACAGTAACAGGTACAAGGACAGGTACAGTACAGAACAGGTACAAGGAGACAGGTACAAGGAGCATGACAGGTACAGGTACAGTAACAGGTACAAGGACAGTACAGTAACAGGTACAGAGGTGCATAACAGGTGCAAGGACAGGTACAGGTACAGTAACAGGTACAAGGACAGGTACAGGTACAGTAACAGGTACAAGGACAGGTACAGGTACAGTAACAGGTACAGGTACAGGCTGGAAGGTACAGGAACAGGTATGGCAGACAGGTACAGTAACAGGTACAAGGAGACAGGTACAGTAACAGGTACAAGGACAGGTACAGGTACAATGATAAAGTAGGTACAGTGAACAAGTACAAGGACAGGTACAGGCTGTAGGTGTACAAGGACAGGTACAGTAACAGGTAAGGATAAAGAAAGACAGTAACAGATATAAGGACAGGTACAGTAACAGTAACAGGTACAAGGACAAGTAACAGGTACAGTAACAGGTACAGAGGGTACAGGTACAGTAACAGGTACAAGGACAGGTAATGCACAAGGACAGGTACAAGGACAGGTACAGGTACAGTAACAGGTACAAGGACAGGTACAGTAACAGGTACAAGGGACAGGTACAGTAACAGCAAGGACAGGTATAGTACAGTAACAGATACAGGTACAGTAACAGGCAAGGACAGGTACAGGTACAGTAAGTACAAGGATGGGTACAGGTACAGTAACAGGTACAAGGACAGGTACAGGTACAGTAACAGGTACAAGGACAGGCTGACAGGTACAGGTACAGCACAGGTACAAGGACAGGTGCAATTGAACAGGAAGGACAGGGTACAGGTACAGTAACAGGTACAAGGACAGGTACAGGTACAGTAACAGGTAGGCAGTGGACAGGGTACAGTAACAGGTACAAGGACAGGTACAGGTACAGTAACAGGTACAAGGACAGGTACAGGTACAGGTGCACAGGTGCAGTGAAGGTACAAGGACAGGTACAAGGACAAGTACAGGTACAGTAACAGATAAGACAGGCAGGTACAGTAACAGGTACAAGGATAGTACAGGTACAGTAACAGGTACAAGGACAGTACAGGTACAGTAACAGGTACAAGGACAGGTACAGGTACAGTAACAGGTACAAGGACAGGTACAGGTACAGTAACAGGTACAAGGACAGGTACAGGTACAGTAATAATGACAGGTACAGGTACAGTAACAGGCATGTGACAGGTACAGTAACAGGTACAAGGACAGGTACAGGTACAGTAACAGGTACAGGATGCAGTAAACAGTAATGACAAAGGACAGGTACAGGTACAGATAACAGGTACAAGGATGACAGGTAACAGGTACAAGGAGGTAAGGGCAAGTAACAGGTACAAGGACAGTACAGTAACAGGTACAAGGACAGGTACAGGTACAGTAACAGGTACAAGGACAGGTACAAGGATCAGTACAGGTACAGCAACAGGTACAAGGACAGATATACAGTAACAGGTACAAGGACAGGTACAGGTACAGTAACAGGTAAGGACAGGTACAGAGTACAGAAACAGGTACAAGGACAGGTACAGGTACAGTAACAGGTAAGGACAGGATACAGGTACAGTAACAGGTACAAGGTACAGGTACAGTAACAGATACAAGGACAGGTACAGGTACAGTAACAGGCACATGATAGCAGTAACAGGCAATGAGAGGTACAGGTACAGTAACAGGTACAAGGACAGGTGCACAGTAACAGGTACAAGGACAGGTACAGGTACAGTAACAGGTGATAAAGGACAGGTACAGGCACAGGTACAGGTACAAGGACAGGTACAGCAAACAGATACAAGGACAGGTACAGTACAGTAACAGGTACAAGGACAGGTACAGGTACAGTAACAGGTACAAGGTACAGGTACAGTAACAGGTACAAGGACAGGTACAGGTACAGTAAGAGGTACAAGGACAGGTACAGTAACAGGTAATAAGGACGGGTACAGGTACATAACAGGTACAAGGAAGGTGCAGGTACAGTAACAGATACAAGGAGACAGGTACAGTAAGAGGCAGGCGATGACAGGTACAGGTACAAGGACAGGTACAGTAACAGGTCAAGGAAGGTACAGGTACAGTAACAGGTACAAGGACAGGTACAGCAGTAACAGGTACAAGGACAGGTACAGGTACAAGGACAGGTACAGGTACAGTAACAGGTAGTATGGGGACAGGTACAGGTACAGGTACAAGGACAGGTACAGGTACAGTAACAGATACAAGGACAGGTACAGGTACATGACAGTAGCAGGACAGGTGCAGGTACTAAGGACAGGTACAGTACAGCAGACAGGTACAGGTACAGTAATGGTGCACAGTAACAGGTACAAGGACAGGTACAGGTACAAGGTAACAGAGACAGGTACAGGGTGAGTAACAGATGCAAGGACAGGTACAGGTACAGTAACAGGTACAAGGACAGGTGGTACAGTAACAGGTACACAGGTACAGTAACAGGTATGACAGGTACAGGTACAGTAACAGGTACAGGACAGGTACAGGTACAGTAACAGATACAAGGGACAGGTACAGGTACAGTAACAGGTACAAGGACAGGTACAGGTACAGTAACAGGTACAGGACAGTAAGCAGTAACAGGTAAGGACAGGTACAGGTACAGTAACAGGTACAAGGACAGGTACAGGTACAGTACAGATACAAGGACAGGTACAGGTACAGTAACAGGTACAAGGATGCACAAGGATGCAGGCACAAGGACAGGTACAGGTACAGGTACAGGTACAGTAACAGATGACAGATGGTGACAGGTACATGATGCACAGGTACAAGGACAGGTACAGGTACAAGGACAGGTACAGGTACAAGGACAGGTACAGGTACAAGGACAGGTACAGGTACAAGGACAGGTACAAGGACAGGTGCAGAGTGCTATGACAGGTACAGGTACAGAGTACAAGGACAGGTACAGGTACAGTAACAGGTAGGACAGGTACAGGTACAGTAACAGGTACAAGGACAGGTACAGGTACAGTAACAGGTACAAGGACAGGCACAGGTACAGTAACAGATACAAGGACAGGTACAGGCAAGTGACAGGTACAGTAACAGCTGCTGACAGGTACAGTAACAGGTACAAGGAAGGTAGACAGGTACAGTAACAGGTACATGATCATGTACAGGAAACAGTACAAGGACAGGCATTGGTACAGTAACAGGTACATGGACAGGTACAGGTACAGTAACAGGTACAGGACAGGTAACAGGTACAAGGACAGGTACAGGGACAGGTACAGGTACAGTAACAGGTACAAGGACAGGTACAGGTACAGATAACAGGTACAAGGACAGGTACAGTAACAGGTACAAGTCGGACAGGTCACAGTAACAGGTACAAGGACAGGTACAGTAACAGGTACAAGGACAGGTACAATGCACAGACAGGTACAGTAACAGGTACAAGGACAGGTACAGGTGTACAGTAACAGGTACAAGAACAGGTACAGGTACAGTAAAGGTGTACAGGACAGGTACAGGTACAGTGAACAGGTACAAGGACAGGTAGCACGGAGTAAGGAGCAAGGTAATGAGGTAATGCGACAGTAAGCACAGGTAACAGGCATGGGCAGGTACAGCAGGGTATGGCACAGGACAGGTACAGGTACAGTAACAGGTACAAGGACAGCTATAGGTACAGTAACAGGTACAAGGACAGGTACAGGCACAGTAACAGGTACAAGGACAGGTACAGGTACAGTAACAGGTACAAGGATGTACAGTAACAGGTACAAGGAGTACAGGGTAGTACACAGGTGCAGAGGCACACAGGTAAGGACAGGTACAGGTACAGTAATAAAGTACAAGGACAGGTACAGTAACAGGTACAAGGACAGGTATGCAGGCATGATGTACAGGCTAGTAACAGGTATTGGCACAGGTACAGTAACAGGTACAAGGACAGGTACAGGTACAGGTAACAGCTGCACAACAGGCACAGGATTGCACTGGTACACAGGAACAGCAACAGACATGACAGGTACAGGTACAGTAACAGGTACAGAAAGGGATGCATGCAGACAAAGTACAAGGAAACAGTACAGAAGGAAGGGACAGGTACAGGTACAGGTACAGGTATGGGGACAGTGCAGTACAGTAAAGGTGATGACAAAGTGCAGGGTACAGTAACAGGTATCAAGGACAGGCACAAGTGACAGATACAGTAACAGGTACAAGGAGGTACAGGTACAGGTAAGGACGGTACAAGGACAGGTACAGGTACAAGGACAGGTACAGGTACAGCAAGAGGTGTCGCAGTGAATGGCAAGTACGAGACAGGTACAGGTACAGTAATATACTACAGACAGGTACGAGGCACAGCAACGATACAAGGCAGGGTACAGTAACAGGTACAGGACAGGTACAGTAACAGGTACAAGGAACAGGTACAGCACAGGTACAGTGACAGGTACAGGTAACAGGCACAAGGACGGGTACAGGTACAGTAAAGCATGGGACAGGTACAGTAACAGACAGGTGTCAGGTACAGTAACAGGTGCAAAGGACAGGTACAGGTACAGTAACAGGAAAGCAACAAGCAGGTACAGTAACAGACAGGCAGTACACACAAAGGCAGGTACAAGGTACAGTACAGGCACAGTAACAGAAGGTACAAGGACAGGTACAGGTGAGAGGTAACAGGTACAAGGACAGGTACAGGTACAGTAATGAGCAACAGGTACAAGGACACAGGTACAGGTACAGTAACAGATACAAGGAAAGGTAACAGGTGTGAAGGTACAAGGGACAGGTACAGGTACAAGGACAGGTGCACAAGGACAGGTACAGGTACAGAATAGACAAGTGATAAGGACAGGTATACAGGTAAGGAAAGTAACAAGGACAGGTACAGGTACAGTAAAGGTACAAGGACAGGTACAAGGAAGGTACAGGTACAAGTACAGGTACAGGCACAGGACAGGTACAGGTACAAGGGACAGGTACAGGTACAAGGACAGGTGTGCATGGACAGTAACAGGTGTATGATGAAAGTGGTACAGTAACAGGTACAAGGACAGGTACAAGGATGCAAAGCAGGCTGAACAGGTACAGGTGACAGTGAAATAAGTAACAAGGATGGTAATATAAAGGACAGGTACAGGTAGCATGATGGCAGGGCACAGTAACAGGTAAAAGCAGATGAAAATAAAGAACAGGTGCTGTACAGGTACAGTACAGGATGCATGAGGTGTAGTACAGAAAGGTCAAGGATGGAAAAAGTACAGTAATGAATACAGGACAGACAGGTACATGACAGGTACAGGTACAGTAACAGGTACAAGGAAGGTACAGGTACAGCAACAGGCACAAGTACAAGGATTGAGGCAAAGTAACAGGTAAAGGACAGGTACAGGTACAGTAACGGGTACAAGAGTGGTGGATGCAAAGGACAGTAAAGGTACGATGGGCAACAGGGCGTAGCAATGGACAGTGCGTACAGTGCAGGGCGATTGGTGGCACAGAGAACAGGCATATGACTGGTAGTACAGGTGCAGGTGGACAGGTACAGGTACAGTAACAGGTACAAGGAAGGCAGGATGGTGGGTACAAGTACAGGTACAGGTAGTAAGGATGGTGTACAGGTATACAGGTACAGGGACAAGGAAGGTACAGGTAACAAGGACAGGTGCAGGCAAGGACAGGTACAGGTACAGTAACAAGTACAAGGACAGGTACAGGTACAGTAACAGGTAACAAGGACAGGGCATAGGCAGAGTAGAGAAGGAGGCAGGAACAGGTACAGTAACAGGTACAAGGACAGGTATGCAGGTACAAGGACAGGTAAGGACAACAGGTACAGTAACAGGTACAGGGCAGAGGTGGCCAGTGCGTAACAGGTACAGAGGCAATATGCAGGGACAGGTACAGGTACAAGGACAGGTACAGGTACAGTAACAGGATACAAGGAGGACAGGTACAGGGTACAGTAACAGGTACAAGGACAGGTACAGGTACAGTGGAAGTGATGGTACAGATGTGGTACAGGTACAGTAATAGGTACAAGGACAGGTATGACAGGTACAGGGAACAGGTGCATGGTGATGGTGCAGGTACAGTAACAGGTACAAGGACAGGTACAGGTACAGTAACAGATACAAGGATGTGCATAGCAGGTACAAGGACAGGTAGGTACAGTAACAGGTACAAGATTGAAAGCAGTAACAGGCATGGGACAGTGCCATGGACAGGTGTACAGGTACAGTAACAGGTGCAAGGATGCATGGGCGACAGGTACAGGTACAAGCAAGCGAGAAGTGGCTGCTGACAGGTACAGGTACAAGATGAAAGTACAAGGACAGGTATGAGGTACAGTAAAGGTACAAGGACAGGTACAGGTACACAGACAGGTACAGGGACAGGTACAGAAGAAGACAGGTACAAGGACAGGTACAGGTACAGTGCAGGTACAGTTACAGATACAAGGACAGGTACAGGTACAGTAACAGGTACAGGGTACAAGGACAGGTACAGGTACAATGACAAAGTACAGGGAGACAGTAACAGGTACAAGGACAGGTGAAGACAGGTACAGTAACAGGATGCACAGGTACAGGTACAGTAACAGGCAGCAAGAAGTACAGTAACAGGTAGGAAGAAGAGTACAGTAACAGGTACAAGGACAGGTACAGGTACAGTAACAGGTACAAGGATTAGTACATACAAGTAACAGGTGCACAGACAGGCAGTACAGCAACAGACAGGATGCAGGTGTACAGGCATGTACAGGTACAGCAAGGTGCGGATACAGGTACAGAACGATGCGGTGGCGTGAAGTACAGTAACAGCAATGGACAAGGATAGCGCACAGGTACAGTAAGGGTACAGGATGGAATAAACAGGACAAGGGACAGGTACAGTAACAGGTACAGGACAGGTACAGGTACAGTAACAGGTACAAGGACAGGTACAGGTACAGTAACAGATACAAGGACAGGTACAGGTACAGTAACAGATTAAGGACAGGTACAGGTACAGTAACAGGTACAAGGACAGGACAGGTACAGGACAGGTACAGGTGCAGTAGCTGGGTACAAGGACAGGTACAGGTACAGTAACAGGTACAAGGACAGGTGCAGACGTAACAGGTACAGGTAGTGCAAAGGACAGGTATGACAGGTGCAGGTACAGGTACAGGTACAAGGACAGGTACAGGTACACAAGGACAGGTACAGGACAGGTGGGACAGATTAAGGACAGGTACAAGGACAGGTACATGTACAGGACAGGTACAAGGACAGTAACAGATACAAGGACAGGTACAGGTACAGTAACAGGTACAAGGACAGGTACAGATGCAGTAACAGGTACAAGGACAGGTTCAGGGACAGATACAAGGACAGGTACAAGGACAGGTGCAGAGTGCAGTAACAGGTGCAAGGACAGTAACAGATACAGGACAGGTACAGAAAAACACAGGTACAAGGACAGGTGCAGGTACAGTAACAGGTACAGGACGAAGTACAAGCACAGGTACAAGGACAGGTACAGGTACAGTAACAGGTACAAGGACAGGTACAGGTACAGTAACAGGTAGGTGCAAGTAACAGGGTACAGGTACAGTAACAGGTACAAGGACAGGTACAGTAACAGGTGCAAGGACAGGTACAGGTACATAACAGGTACAGGTGCAAGTAACAGGTACAAGGACAGGTACAAGCACAGGTACAGGTACAGTAACAGATACAGGACAGGTACAAGCTACTGGAGTGCAAGGACAGGTACAGGTACAGTAACAGGTACAAGGACAGGTACAGGTACAGTAACAGGTACAGGTGCGTAACGGGCACAGGACAGGTACAAGCACAGGTACAAGGACAGGTACAGGTACAGTAACAGGTACAAGGACAGGTACAGGTGCAAGGTGCAGTAACAGGTACAGGTACAGTAACAGGTACAAGGACAGGTACAGTTACAGTAACAGGTACAAGGACAGGTGCAGGTACAGTAACAGGTACAGGTACAGTAACAGGTACAGTAACAGGTACAGATTACAGATACAAGGACAGGTACAGGTACAGTAACAGGTACAAGGACAGGTACAAGGACAGTAACAGATACAAGGACAGGTACAAGGACAGGTACAGGTACAGTAACAGGTACAGATTGCAGTAACAGGTACAGGACAGGTACAGGTACAGTAACAGGTACAGGTACAGTAACAGGTGCAGTAACGGTTCAAGGACAGGTACAGGACAGTAACAGATACAGGGAGGTACCAAGGACAGAACAGGTGCAAGTAACAAGGATACAGGTACAGTGGTGCAAGGACAGGTACAGGTACAGTAACAGGTACAAGGACAGGTACAGGACAGAGTGCAGGTACAGTAACAGGTACAGGACAGGTACAGGTGCAGTAACAGGTACGGAATTGCAATGCTAACAGGTACAGGACAGGTACAGGTGGGACAGGTACAGGTACAAGGACAGGTGCAGGTGCAGGTGCAGTAACAGGTACCAGGTGCATAGGTACAGGACAGGTGGTGCAGGACAGGTACAAGTGCACGGACAGGTACAGGTGCAGTAACAGGTACAAGGACAGGTGGGTGCAAGTAACAGGTACAGGTACAGTAACAGGTACAAGGACAGGTACAGGTGCAAGTAAGGTACAAGGACAGGTACAGGTACAGTAACAGGTACAAGGACAGGTACAGTAACAGGTACAAGGACAGGTACAGGTACAGGAACCAGGTACAGGTACAGGTACAGTAACAGGTACAAGGACAGGTACAGGTGCAGTAACAGGTACAGGCAGGTACAGGACAGGTACAGGTGCAGTAACAGGTACAAGGACAGGTACAGGTACAGTAACAGTGCAAAAGGACAGGTACAGGTACAGTAACAGGTACAAGGACAGCTACAGTAACAGGTGCAAGGTACAAGGACTGGTACAGTAACAGGTACAAGGACAGGTACAGGTGCAGTAACAGGTGCAAGGACGGTACAGGTACAAGGACAGGTACAAGGACAGGTGTGCAAGGACGGAATTACAGGACAAGTACAGGTACAGTAACTGGAGTGGGACAGGTACAGGTACAGTAACAGGTACAAGGACAGGTACAGGTGCAAGGACAGTTACAGTAACAGGTACAAGGACAGGTACAGGTACAAGGACAGGTACAAGGACAGGTACAGGTGCAGTAACAGGTACAAGGGACAGGTACAGGTACAGTAACAGATACAAGGACAACAGGTGCAGTAACAGGTACAGGACAGGTACAGTAACAGGTACAGGTACAAGGACAGGTACAGGTACAGGACAGGTACAGAGTACAGGTACAGTAACAGATACAAGGACAGGTACAAGGACAGGTACAGGTACAGGACAGGTACAGGTACAGGTACAGTAACAGATACAAGGACAGGTACAGGTACAGGACAGGTACAGTAACAGGTACAAGGACAGGTACAGGTGCAAGTAACAGGTACAAGGACAGGTACAGGTACAGTAACAGATACAAGGACAGGTACAGGTGCAGTAACAGGTACAGGACAGGTGCAGTAACAGGTACAGGTACAAGGACAGGTACAGGTACAAGGACAGGTACAGGTACAGGTACAGTAACAGATACAAGGACAGGTACAGGTACAAGGACAGGTACAGGTACAAGGACAGGTACAGGTACAAGGACAGTAACACTAACCAAACCAAAGAAAAGATAAAAATTCGAGAAAAAAAAACAGAAAACGTAGTGTGAGGAAACAACCCGAGGTAACAATACCCTTTAAATAGAGACACAATGGCGTTCTGTGGGTCCCTACGCCATTACATCTACCCACGCCACTATTGTCTACCACCTCTACCACCTCTAGGTTATATCATCTACCTGGACATTAATATACAAGGCCTTAATATCCCATTTCATATAGGTTTAAAATATCATATAATATTCGTTTTTTTTGGGTATAACTTTCAATATCTATTTACAGTAAGTTGTAAATCTATTCATATATCCCCCATCCATCTATCCCTCCCCCATCTTCCTACCCTCCCCCCATTAACCCTCCTACACCCCATTTTCTGAGGTTCAATAGAAAATGGGGTGAGGGATGTCAAAAACCAGATCTATAACAATGACGCCTTTCATTTCAGAGTATTTTCCTCTTTTCAGACGTCTGGTATTTTTCGTTTGGATGTTCGGAACTGTGTTAATTGATTGGTCTTTGATACCTCTGTTCGAATCCCGTCCTGGTGGTGTGGGTGTGTGGGAGTGTGGGTGTGTGTGGATGTTACACGGCGGGTTTACCTGGCCTCTTCCCCCCCTCCACCCCCCATGCCTCTCCCTCCCTCCTCCCCCCCTAAACATCTCCCCTCACACCCCTCCTCCAAACCCCTCTCCTCACACTCCTCTTCTAAACATCTACCCCTCACACTCCTCCCCCATCCCCCAACGCCTCCCCCCAAAACACCTCCCCCCAACCCCCAAAACACCTCCCCCCCAACCCCCAAACGCCTCCCCATAACTAAGAAATAAAGGGTAATCGCGATAATGAAACGACAACATCAACAGGGGTGAACTCTGCACTTGTACACTATAAACATGTCGGAGTTCATTTGATGCGACTCCTCGATGCTCACATGTTTCTCGTCTCGAATATAAAGCGTTTCATTTATGGTCCGTCAAGCGTTCGTGTTGCTGTGTTGTGTGGCAACTATTACTCTCGCCTTGAGATATTGTATAATTCTTTGTGATTAGACGCAAAAGGATTAAGAATGGAATAGATTGGGTATACAAGACAGCCATCAGTGTACAGCTAAATAAGGCAGACAGGAGGCATTAATATCTAACTTGGGGACTTAAGTCGGAGTCATGAAACGAACGCGACTCTGAATTTTCTGATCGGATCTCGATAACTCTGGCAATTATGTTGATTAATTGTAACACACAGCGATAAGCCCATTTATAGATAAATCTACTAGACGTTTGGTGTCACTCTTCAAAGCCCGAATTTGTCATTGGTTATTATAATCACAATGGAAGTCGTAAAATGATAATAGGAAGCAGGCACGAAGAGGCCGCTACGGGAGTGATAAACGTAACGAATGGCACATTTATTCACACCAATCAGTCACGGGGGTGCGCAGTACACAACACCCCGGGGGACACCAACCTCACCTCTACCTCCTCCCTCACTAAGGCTCATTCTTTATCTATGGGTGAGGGTAATATGACCACTATTCCAATATCATGTTAAGGGTTTATAGCCAAAGATATAGTCACACATCCGAACACGGTCACAATGGCCTGGCTTGTTTATATGGACGTGAGCCTCGATCTCGGGAGTCGACTTTGGTTAGACTCGTTCCTGGGCCGCCATCTTGAGGCTTGTGTGTTGGTGAGTCTCAGGTGAGCCCAGGTGAGCCTCAGTGAGCCAGGTGGCCTCAGTGAGCCAAGGTGTTCAGGTGGGTAGCCTGGAGCCAGGTGAGCCTCAGGTGAGCCCAGGTGAGCCTCAGGTGAGCCCCGGGTGAGCCTCAGGTGAGCTGGGTGAGTCTCAGGTGAGTCTCAGGTGTCCCTCTACAGTCTTCACCATCTTGATGATGATTGATTTACTCTGTGTGTGTGTGTATGTGTGTGTGTGTGTGTGTGTAACGTCATATACTCACAGATAAAAATCGTTTCCTGACCTTAATGTGGCGGCGGTGAGTAGATGACAAGCGGCGGCTGGTGGTGCAGGTGGTTGGTGGCGACTGGTGGTGGCGGCGGCTGGTGGTGGTGGTGGCACTGAACACCCCCCGTGGTGACGACTGGTAGCGGCTGGTGGTGGTGGTGGTGGCGGCTGGTGGTGGTGGTGGCGGCTGGTGTGATAGCGGCGGCTGGTGGTGGTGGCGGCGGCTGGTGGTGGCGGCGGCTTTGCTAAAACTCACACAACTATATACAACAACACACACAGGTATCCAAAACTCACCTGTCCTGAGAACATTAATTAGACAGACAGACAGACAGACAGACAGACAGACAGACAACCATTACACCTGGATCACCCAAATGTTTCCACGAGTAACAACCTCTAGAGGACACGGAATCAAAATGGCGGCGAGAGTTAACAGAGACTCGATAAAGGTCGTATGTGTGTCTTGGTGGCGTAAAGGAGGAGGAGGAGGAGGAGGAGGAGAGAAAAGGGAAAAGAGGGGGGGAGGAGGAGGGGGGAGGAGGAAGAGGAAGAGTATGTATGTATGAATGTATGTATGTTTACTACACCTACACCCTGAAGGCCCGGCCAGCTGCCACACCTACACCCTGAAGAACATAAGAACATAAGGAGTCTGCAATAGGCCGGTTGGCCTGTGCATATAGCTCTGTCGAGGATTACTACCACTCTCTATCATCCATGAATCTATCAACCTCCTTTTGAAACTTTCCAGAGTTCCCGCACTTACTAAAGTTGCTAAGCATTCCTCGTCCACCACCCTATTTGTGAGACAGTTCCTTTATCTCCTCCTAAACCTAACTTATCCAACTTAAATCCGTTGCTCCAGGTCTATCCTGCTCGGATATTATAAGAACTTTATCTATATCCCTTATTGATTCCTTTCACCTTAAATACTTCTATCATATCTCCCGCACTCTTCGTCTTTCTAGGGAATGCAAGTTAAGTTTCTTTAACCTATCTATGGAAGGTTTCTAAGTCCCGGAATCATTTTCGTCATTCTTCGCTGCACCGACTCTAGTGAATTGATATCCATTCTATAATAAGGGCACCAGAACTGAACCGCATAATCCGAGGTGCGGCCTGACTAGCGCAAGATATAGTTGCAATAAGACCTCTGCACTCTTATTACTTACACTTCTAGATATAAAACCCAATACTCTGTTTGCCTTATTTCGAACATTAACGCACTGTTTTCTAGGCCGTAGGTCGGGCTTACAAGTACCCTAGGTCTCTTTCACAAGTCGACTTCTCAGGTTGATGTTGTTTAAGGCTGTATACATTGACAGTATTTGTTCTTCCAATATTAAGTACCTGCACTTGCTGGTGTTGAATTTCATTTGCCATTTTCAGACCACCCCTGGAGTTTATTTAGATCCTCCTGTAATGCATTTGCATCCTGCCCTGAATTAATCTGCCGCCCTATTTTTGGTGTCATCGCAAACTTGCTTATGTCACTGCTGATCCCAGTATCTAGATCGTTTATGTAGATTATGAACAAGAGTGGCCTAGTACTGACCCTGGGGAGCCCCCACTGGTTACACGGCCCCCTCCCAGATTTAACACCATCTACGCTGACCCTCTGCGTTCTATCGGTGAGCCATGATTTTATCAATTTAAAACTTTCCCTCGATACCATGAGCCTTAATTTTCTCAGAAGCCTCTGATGCGGTACTCTATCCGTCTTTGCTAAAGTCTAAGTAAGTAACATGGTAATTTTCGTCATTATCTACTACCTCGAAGACTTTCCTAAAAAACGTCAGCAGATTTGTTAGACAAGATTTTCCCTTTGTAAACCCATGTTGAGAGTCGTAGATTAATTTGCTTTTCTGTAAATGCGATCGGATGCTATCTGCTGCAATTGATTCAAGAAATTTCCCACAACCGACGTTAAACTGATCGGCCAGCTACCACACCTACACAGCGGGTGTTTATTCAGGTGACAAAATTAAGAAATACCTGAATAAGTGATCGTCACGTTACGCAGGTAGGGGTGTGTGTGGGCGTGGAGGTATGTGGGTGGGCGTGTGGGGGAGGGGTGGATGTGTGAGTGGGCGTGAGGGATGTCTTTGGGTGGGAATGTGAGGGGTGTGTTTGGTGGGCGTGGGGGAGGGGTGGGACGTGGTGGGTGGGCGGTGAGGGTAGGCGTGTGGTGGGCGGTGGGGAGGGGTGGATGTGAGGGCGTGTGAGGGATGTCTGGTGGGAATGTGAGGGGGTGTGTTTGTGGGCGTGTGGGGGGAGGGGTGGATGTGTGGGCGTGTGAGGGATGTCTTTGGGTGGGAATGTGAGGTGTGTTTGGGTGGGCGTGTATCGGAGTAGAAGAAGGGAAGAGAATGTGAGTGATAGGAGGTGTAAGGTGTCAGTGTTTGTGTCAAAGTTTGTGTCAGTATAAGTTTGTGTCAGTATAAGTTTGTGTCAGTATAAGTTTGTGTCAGTATAAGTTTGTGTCAGTATAAGTTAGTGTCTGTCTTAACGTTTGTACACCTCCTCTCCTCATCACTCGCTGACACAAGCCTCCAAACGGACCTAATTTGCATACTCATGTACGATAAAAAAAATCATATTTTTTTAATGCGTTGGGTTTATACCTTTGAGGACGATGGTTTAAACATTTGAGGACGATGGTTTAACCCTTCGAAGATGATGGTTTAACCCTTTGAGGATGAAGGCTTAACCCTTTGAGGATGATGGTTTAACCCTTTAAGGATAATGGTTTAACCATGTGAGTACGATGGTTTAGCCCTTTGAAGATGATGGTTTAACCCTTTGAGGATGATGGTTTAACCCTTCGAAAATGATGGTTTAACCCTTTGATGATGATGGTTTAACCCTTTGAGGATAATGGATTAAACCTTTGAGGACGATGGTTTAACCCTTCTAAGATGATGGCTTAACCCTTTGAAGATGATAGTTTAACCTTTTGAGGATGATGGTTTAACCCTTCGAAGATGATGGTTTAACCCTTTGAGGATGATGGTTTAACCCTTTGAGGATGATGGTTTAACCCTTCGAAGATGATGGATTAAACCTTTGAAGATGATATTAACCCTTTGAGGATGATGGTTTAACCCTTCGAAGATGATGGTTTAAACCTTTATGATGATGGTTTAATGATATGAATAGGTCGGTTTAAGAGGGCAGGAACCCTTGAGGAGAAGAATAAAATGTGTTACACAGTTGTCATTGTCTCTACCAGTGAGTGAGACAGGTAAGTGTAACTCACCTGTCTGTGTTTATAAAGTGAGATAACAGCACAAATAGACAGTTTATACCCGTACAAAAAACAGGACCGCCATCTGCTTATATTTCTCAAGTAAGATATTTTATATTATGTCCTTACCAAATAAAAATCAGTCGTAAACATTTAATATCATGCGTGGAGTTGCATAATGATGGGCGTCAACAGCAGTAAATCAGGGGCGTGTGTGTGTGTTAAGGTGGGTGGGGAGCATCATGAAGCCATCAGTGGAGTGTTGTGACGGTGGTGGAAGGTGAGGTCACAGCGTTACTTCCTTGGGGGGACGGACCTACCGCTGGGGCGACACTGTTGATATCCCCGCGGCTGTGGCTCTCACTTGTCGCACACAAGATTAGTGGCCAACCTCCCTGCAGGAACATAGCGAGATCCCGCCGAGGAACCTACCGAGAACTTACAGCGACGTCCTGCAGGAGGGTGAGGAGGGACTAGGGTGACTCCTGGGTAAACCACTGCCCAGGCACCCCGGGTTGACACCGTTGATAAGCTTCTTAAGAGGGAGGTCTTGCGGTGCCTGGTGTAAAAGATTAGTGTAGTCCCCCCTGGAGGAGCCCCAGGAGCCTGGTCAGGACCAGAGAGGCCCTACGGTGCCTCCTGCCGGGGTCTGGTGGCGGCGACAAGCTCCTGTGCTGCCACGCGTCTCTCCCCCAACACCAGACAACAGGTGAACATCTTCCAACAGGTGAGCCGGCCACTATACCTGTCTCATTCACTAATATTAAAACATTACTGAAGTGAAGGTAGAGATAAATATATTTTTTAAAGGTACTATCTTCTTTTTAATTAGAACTATATAATGTTAAACGATAAGTATATTACTTTAACGACAATTACAATGAAAGAACAAAATCAGAGTAGATTGGTGACACTCCCTCTCACCTACTGGACCCTCATGGAAGTATTGACAAAAGTGACCAACTAATTTGGTCCACTGATAATGATCTAACTGAAGGATTAAATTGTGTGGGGACTTAAACCACACACACACACACACACACACACACACACACCTTCCCCTGACCCACCCACTCCCTACCTTCCCCTGACCCTCCCACTCCCTACCTTCCCTGACCCACTCCACTCCCCTACCTTCCCCTGACCCCTCCTACCCCTACCTTCCCTGACCCACCTTACCCCTACCTTCACCTGACCCACTACTCCCTACCTTCCCTGACCCACCTACCCTACCTTCCTGACCACCTACACCCTACCTTCCCTGACCTCCTACTCCCTACCTTCCTGACCCACTCTACCTACCTTCCCCTGACCCACCTACCCCTACCTTCCCTGACCCACCTAATTCCCACCTTCCCCTGACCTCCTAATTCCTCATTCTGCACCTCCCAATTTCCACCTTCCCCCTGACCCCACCTACCCCACCTTCCCTGGTCCCTCCCCAATTCTACCCCTGACCCTCCCACTCCCACCTTCCCTGGCCCTCCTACTCCCCACTCTCCCCTGGCCCTCCCACCCCTACCTTCCCTGACCCACCTACCCTACCTTCCCCTGACCCCTCCACTCCCCTACCTTCCCTGGCCTCCTACTCCCCACCTTCCCTGGCCCTCCTACCCCTACCTTCCCCTGGACCCCCCACCCCCTACCTTCCCTGACCCACTCCCCACTCCCCACCTTCCCTGGCCCTACCCCTACCTTCCCTGACCCACTCCCCACCTCCCCCCCTACCCCACCTCCCGACTCCCCTACCCCTACCTTCCCCTGACCCTCCTACCCCCACCTTCCCCTGACCCCTCCCACCCCCACCTTCCCTGACCTCCTACCCTACCTTCCCCTGACCCACCCACTCCCTACCTTCCCTGCCCTCCTACCTTACCTTCCCCCAGCCTACCACCCCCCACCTCCCTGACCCACCTACTCCCTACCTTCCCCTGACCCTCCTACCCCCCTCTCCCTGACCCTCCCACACCTCCTGACCCCTCTACCTTCCCCTGACCCTATCCATCTTCCCTGACCCACCTCCCCTACCTTCCCTGTCCTCCCACTCCCCACCTCCCTGGCCCCCAATTCCCCACTCTCCCCTGTCCCCCTCCTACCCCTACCTTCCCCTGGCTCCACCTACCCCTACCTTCCTGACCTCCTACCCCATCACCTTCCCTGACCCCTCCCACCCCTACCTTCCCCTGACCTCCTACCCTACCTTCCTGACCCACCTACCCCTACCTTCCCTGGCCCTCCTACCCTACCTTCCCTGGCCCTCCACCTACCTTCCCTGACCCACCTCTCCCTACCTTCCCCTGACCCTCCTACCCTACCCTGACCCACCTCCACCCCTACCTTCCCCTGACCCACCACCTACCTCCTGACCCCTACCCACTCCCACCCACCTACCCCTACTCCCCCTCCCACCCCCTGACCTCCCCCTACCTTCCTGACCCACCTACCCCTACCTCCCCTGACCCACCCTACACCTTCCCCTGACCCACCTACCCCTACCTTCCCTGACCCACCTACCCCTACCTTCTGACCCTCCCTACCTTCCCCTGACCTCCTACTCCCCTACCTTCCTGACCTCCCACCTATACCTTCCCTGACCCACCTACCCCTACCTTCCCTGACCCACCTACCCCTACCTTCCTCTGACCTCCTACCCCCACCTTCCCTGACCCACCTACCCTACCCTCCCCTGGCCATCTTACCTTCAATTCTACCCACACTCTTACCATTATCCCATCGCCCTTAATTATAGTAGCTCATTTTCTTACTCAATCCATCAATTACTCTAACGAGCTAATTAAGGTTGTTAACGCTTGTAATTGAGGAGAATATAAGAAAATGGATGTTTTATCAGAGGCACTGAATTATTGTCTATGGGCACAGTGCCTCTATAATGACCTCCATTAGCGTGGTGATTCAAGTGATTTAAGGAACTAAACTCCGTACTGAATTATGGGAGGCACTAAGATTACCTGTTCTACACCTGTGCTGGGAATTAGTTGTAGGTGTGATGTTTTTAACAGGTGTGTCAGGTGTGTCAGGTGTGTAGGTGATGTACTCAGGCGTGTGTCCGTGGCCTCCTTCCCTCCCTCCCACTTCCTCCCTCCCCACTCCTCCTCTCTCCCACGTTCCTCCCTCCCTCCTCCTCTCTCCCACGTTCTGTCCCTTTTTCACCTACAGATTCCCTCCTTATCCCCAGGCTCCTCCTTCCTTCCTCCAGGGACAGCAGAAGTATTACCCCTAATCAAATTACGGCTGTCAGCGGGGGTGGCAGGGGCAGCTGGGTGGCAGGGGCGGCTGGGTGGCAGAGAGGGCTGTTGGGCAGAGGCGCAGCGGGACAGGGTGGCGGGGGCAGCTGGAGTGGCGGGGGCGGCTGAGTGGCGGCGGGGGGTGGATGGGTGGCGGGGCGGCAGGGGTGGCTGGTGATAGGGAGGAAGGCAGCGGGCGGCACGTGTTATTGTGAGACAGGATGCCTTGCCCCGTCCTGCCCCCGGGGCTGTTCATCACCCCGGGCCGCCCGGCGTGCCATCCAGGGCTGCCTCTCTCCGCCATTACCACCCTCTGCCACCCCGCTGTGATGGCGGCGGACGGCTCCTACCTGGCCACCCCCACCCTCCCAACCCGCCCACGCCCAAACCTTCCCACGCCGCCCCGCGCCCCACCATGGCCCACGCTAACACTACCTTACCACGCCAGTTTAACGCCCACAAAACCACCACCCACCCTCCACCCACATCACCGCCTACAATACCATGCCGCCCACACTACCATGCCGTCCCACACTACCATGCCGTCCACACTACCATGCCGTCCACACTACCATGCCGTCCACACTACCACCATGCCACACTACCATGCCGTCACCATGCCGTCCACACCACCATGCCGTCCACACTACCATGCCGTCCACACTACCATGCCGTCCACACTACCATGCCGTCCACACTACCATGTCGCCCACACTCACCATGCCGTCCACACTACCATGCCGTCCACACCACCATGCCGTCCACACCCTACCATGCCGCCGCCAACACTACCATGCCGTCAACACCTACCACACGCCCAGTCCACACTATGCACCCACTACCATGTCGTCCACACCACCATGTCACCACACTACCATGCCGTCCACACTCACCATGCCGTCCACACTACCATGCCGCCAACACTACCATGCTGTCCATGCCGTCCAACACCACCATGCCGCCCACACTACCATGCCGCTCCACACTACCATGCCGTCCACACTACCATGCCGTCCAACTACCAGCCATACCATGCCGCCACACTACCAGCCGTCCACACTACCATGCCGTCCACACCACATGCCGTCCACACCACCATGCCGTCCACCCGACCATGCCGTCCACTACCATGCCGCCCACACCACCATGCCGTCCACACCACCATGCAATCCGCACCTACCAGTCCACACACCATGCCGCCCACACCACTATGTCCACACTACCATGCCGTCCACACTACCATGCCGTCCACACTCACCATGCCGTCCATCATGCCGTCCACACTACCATGCCGTCCACACCACCATGCCGCCCACACTACCATGCCGGCCACACCACCATGCCGTCCACACTACCATGCCGTCCACACTACCATGCAGTCCACACTACCATGCCGTCCACACTACCATGCCGCCAACACTACCATGCGTCCACACTACCATGCCGCCCACACTACCATGCCGTCCACACTACCATGTGTCCACACTACCATGCCGCCCACATACCATGCCGCCCACACTACCATGCCGCCCACCATGCCGTCCACACTACCATGCCGTCCCACTACCATGCCTCACTACCATGCCGTCACACTACCATGCCCAACACTACCATGCCGTCCACACTACCCAACACATGCCGTCCACACTACCATGCCGCCCACACTACCATGCCGCCCACACTACCATGCCGTCCACTACCATGCCGTCCACACTACCATGCCGCCTACACTACCATGCCGTCCACACTACCATGCCGTCCACACTACCATGCCGTCCACCGCCCCACACTACCATGCCGTCCACACCACCATGCCGCCCACACTACCATGCCGCCCACACTACCATGCCGTCCACACTACCATGCCGTCCAACCATCCGCCCAATACCATGCCGCCCACACCACCATGCCGCCAACACTACCATGCCGTCCACACCACCATGCCGCCCACACTACATGCCGCCCACACTACCATGCCGTCCACGCTACCATGCCGCCCACACTACCATGCCGCCCACACCACCATGCCGTCCACACTACCATGCCGTCCACACTACCATGCCGTCCACACCACCATGCCGTCAACACTACCATGCCGCCCACCACCATGCCGTCCACACTACCATGCCGTCCACACTACCATGCCGTCCACACTACCATGTCGCCCACACTACCATGCCGTCCACACTACCATGCCGCCCACACTACCATGCCGCCCACACTACCAGCCGCCCACACACATGCCGCCCACACTACCATGTCGCCCACACTACATGTCGCCCACACCACCATGCCGTCCACACCACATGCCGCCCACATCACATGCCGCCCACACTACCATGCCGCCCACACCACACGCGGGGCGGGCGGGCAGGGTCGGATCCTCCATTACATTTGGTAAGGGGCGGATGGTGGGCAGGGGCGCCTCCTAACTAAACATGGCTGAAGGAGGGGGAGGTGTGGGGGGGTGTGGGAGAGGGGGAGAGAGAGTGTGGGGAAGAGGTGGGAGTGGGAGAGGGGAGAGTGTAAGGTGAAGAGGGGAAAGGGTGGGAGAGAGGTGGGGGAGAGGGGGAAAGTGGGGGAGAGGGTGGGAGAGTGGGGGAAGGGTGGGAGGTGGGGGAGAGGGTGGTAGAGGTGGGGAGGTGGGAGAGGTGGGGAAGAGGGGAGAGGGGAAGAGGGTGGAGAGGTGGGGAAGAGGGTGGAGAGTGTGGGGGAGAGAGGGGGAGGTGGGGAGAGGGGAGAGGTGGGGGAGAGGGGGGAGAGGGTGGGTGAGGAGAGGGGGAGTGTGGGGACAGGAGTGGTGAGAATGGACCAAGGACGTGGTGGTGAGGAGAATGGACCAATGGGGACGTGAGTGTGAGGAGAATGGACCAATGGGGACGTGAGGTGAGGAGAATGGACCAATGGGGACGTGGATGGTGAGGAGAATGGACCAATGGGACGGAGTGGTGAGGAGAATGACCAATGGTGACGTGAGTGGTGAGGAGAATGGACCAATGGTGACGTGGATGGTGAGGAGAATGGACCAATGGGGACGTGGATGGTGAGGAGAATGGACCAATGGGGACATGAGTGGTGAGGAGAATGGACCAATGGGGACGTGAGTGGTGAGGAGAATGGACCAATGGGGACGTGAGTGGTGAGGAGAATGGACCAATGGGACGTGAGTGGTGAGGAGAATGGACCAATGGGGACGAGTGGTGAGGAGAATGGACCAATGGGGACGTGAGTGGTGAGGAGAATGGACCAATGGTGACGTGGAGTGGTGAGGAGAATGACCAATGGGGACGTGAGTGGTGAGGAGAATGGACCAATGGTGACGTGAGTGGTGAGGAGAATGGACCAATGGTGACGTGAGTGGTGGGGAGAGAATGGACCAATGGTGACGGGAGGTGAGGAGAATGGACCAATGGTGACGTGGATGGGAGGAGAATGGACCAATGGTGACAGGGAGAATGACCAGACGTGGATGGTGAGGAGAATGGACCAATGGTGACGTGGATGGGAGGAGAATGGACCAATGGTGACGGGGCAGGACGTGAGTGGTGAGGAGAATGGACCAAGACGTGAGGTGGTGAGGAGAATGACCAATGGTGACGTGAGTGGTGAGGAGAATGACCAATGGTGATGGATGAGGAGGAGAATGACCAATGGTGACGTGGATGGTGAGGAGAATGGACCAATGGTGACGTGAGTGGTGAGGAGAATGGACCAATGGTGACGGAGTGGTGAGGAGAATGGACCAATGGTGACGTGAGTGGTGAGGAGAATGGACCAATGGTGACGGGAGGTGAGGAGAATGGACCAATGGTGACGTGAGTGGTGAGGAGAATGGACCAATGGGGACGGGAGGGAAGAGAATGGACCAATGGGGACGTGAGTGGTGAGGAGAATGGACCAATGGGGACGTGGAGTGGTGAGGAGAATGACCAATGGGGACGGGAGTGGTGAGGAGAATGGACCAATGGGGACGGAGTGGTGAGAAGAATGACCAAGGGACGTGGAGTGAGGAGAATGGACCAATGGTGACGTGGGAGGGTGAGAAGAATGGACCAATGGGTGACGTGAGTGGGGGAGGAGAATGGACCAATGGTGACGTGGATGGTGAGGAGAATGACCAGGGACGGGATGGGAGAGAATGGACCATGGGGACGGAGTGGTGAGGAGAATGGACCAATGGGGACGGGAGTGGTGAGGAGAATGGACCAATGGAGACGTGAGTGGTGAGGAGAATGGACCAATGGGAGACGTGGGTGGTGAGGAGAATGGACCAATGGGGACGTGAGTGGTGAGGAGAATGGACCAATGGGGACGGAGGAGGAGAATGGACAATGGGCGTGATGGGAGAGAATGACCAATGGGGACTGAGTGGTGAGAAGAATGACCAATGGGGACGTGAGTGAGGAGAATGGAAATGGTGACGTGAGTGGTGAGAAGAATGGACCATGGTGACGTGAGTGGTGAGGAGAATGGACCAATGGTGACGTGGATGGTGAGGAGAATGGACCAATGGGGACGTGGATGGTGAGGAGAATGGACCAATGGGGACGAGTGGTGAGGAAGACCAAGGGGACGAGTGGAGGAGAATGGACCAATGGAGACGGAGTGGTGAGGTTAACAGATGATTGATCTATTACTAATATCTTCCTGTAGCCTTTTCCCCTCCTTTCTCCTCCTTCCCCTTCCCTCATCCCCTTCCTCGTCCCCCCTCCCCACACCTCCCCCACCCACTCCCCCTTCCCACCTTATCCCTCCCTCCTTTCCTCCCATCCTGCTTGTGTTTCTCCCTCACCTCCCTTGATTCTCTCCCTCCACCTCCCTCTTGGTTCTCCCTCTCTACCTTCCCTGACCCCTTCTCTACCCTTCCTGACCCTCCCCACCTCCCCAGCAGGACAGTAACAACGGTAAGGACATAAGAGGCTAGGTCCTTCCCTCCCATTATCTATTTAATTATCATAATGCAATTTATCCTCCCCATCCGGTCAGTTTTTCCCCAACCCCGGTGTACCCAGTGACGGCTTGGCATGGGGTCATTTATCACATTCCACCTCCACACACTCTCCTCCCTCCTTCTCCCATACCTCCTCCCCCATACCCAACCCTACATTCTTCTTTCTTCCCATACGCCCTTAGTTGCCCTCTTACACCCACCCATACACTCCCACACCCACCCTCCCCCCCACACACCCACACAGTCGGATACAAGTAGGGTCATTATGTAGATCTGGGACTCAGCTTGACTGATAACCTTATTACAAAAAACACTTTTGGCAGGTACAGGTAATGATACAGGTACAGGTAATGATACAGGTACAGGTAATGATACAGGTACAGGTAATATTATAGGTACAGGTAATGATACAGGTACAGGTAATGATACAGGTACAGGTAATGATACAGGTGGTAATGATAGGTACAGGTAATGATAACAGGTATGTAATGATACAGGTAGGTAATGATACAGGTACAGGTAATGATACAGGTACAGGTAATGATACAGGCAGGTAATGATACAGGACAGGTAATGATACAGGTACAGGTAATGAGTACTGTGTACAGGTAATGATACAGGTACAGGTAATGATACAGGTACAGGTAATGATACAGGTACAGGTAATGATACAGGTACAGGTAATGATACAGGTACAGGTAATGATATACAGGTACAGGTAATGATACAGGTACAGGTAATGATACAGGTACAGGTATGATACAGGTACAGGTAATGATACAGGTACAGGTAATGATACAGGTACAGGAATGATACAGGTACAGGTAATGATATTACAGGTACAGGTAATGATACAGGCACAGGTAATGACACAGGTACAGGTAATGATATCAGGTACAGGTAATGATACAGGTACAGGTAATGATACAGGTAGGTAATGATATGTACAGGTAATGATACAGCTGTACAGGTAATGATACAGGTACAGGTAAGATACAGGTACAGGTAATGATACAGGTACAGGTAATGATACAGGTACAGGTAATGATACAGGTACAGGTAATGATACAGGTACAGGTAATGTATACAGGTACAGGTAATGATACAGGTACAGGTAATGATACAGGTACAGGTAATGATACAGGTACAGGTAATGACAGTAACAGGTAATGATACAGGTACAGGTAATGATATAGTACAGGTAATGATACAGGTACAGGTAATGATACAGGTACAGGTAATGGTACAGGTACAGGTAATGATACAGGTACAGGTAATGATACAGGTACAGGTAATGATACAGGTACAGGTAATGATACAGGTACAGGTAATGATACAGGTACAGGTAATGATACAGGTACAGGTAATGATACAGGTACAGGTAATGATACAGGTACAGGTAATGATACAGGTACAGGTAAAGATACAGGTACAGGTAATGATACAGGTACAGGTAATGATACAGGTACAGGTAATGATACAGGTACAGGTAATGATACAGGTACAGGTAATGATACAGTACAGTAATGATAAGGTACAGGTAATGATACAGGTACAGGTAATGATACAGTACAGGTAATGATACAGGTACAGGTAATGATATACAGGTAATATAAGGTACAGGTAATGATACAGGTACAGGTAATGATACAGGTACAGGTAATGAACAGGTACAGGTAATGATACAGGTACAGGTAATGATACAGGTACAGGTAATGGTACAGGTACAGGTAATATAAGTACAGGTAACAGATACAGGTACAGGTAATGATACAGGTACAGGTAATGATACAGGTACAGGTAATGATACAGGTACAGGTAATGATACAGGTACAGGTAATGGACATAGGTACAGGTAATGATACAGGTACAGGTAATGATATGTGTACAGGTAATGATACAGGTACAGGTAATGATACAGGCACGGGTAATGATACAGGTACAGGTAATGATACAGGTACAGGTAATGATATATGCATGTAATGGTACAGGTACAGGTAATGATACAGGCAGGTAATGGTACAGGTACAGTAATGATACAGGTACAGGTAATGATACAGGTACAGGTAATGATACAGGTACAGGTAATGATACAGGTACAGGTAATGATACAGGTACAGGTAATGATACAGGTACAGGTAATGATACAGGTACAGTAGGTACAGGTACAGAAAGATACAGGTACAGGTAATGATACAGGTACAGGTAATGATACAGGTACAGGTAATGATACAGGTACAGGTAATGATACAGGTACAGGTAATGATACGGGTACAGGTAATGATACAGGTACAGGTAATGATACAGGTACAGGTAATGATACAGGTATGTAATGATACAGGTACAGGTAATGATACAGGTACAGGTAATGATACAGGTAATGATACAGGTACAGGTAATGATAACAGGTACAGGTAATGATACAGGTACAGGTAATGATACAGGTACAGGTAATGATACAGCAGGTAATGATACAGGTACAGGTAATGATACAGCTAAGGTAATGATACAGGTACAGGTAATGATACAGGTAATGTATGTACAGGTACAGGTAATGATACAGGTAGGTAATGATACAGGTACAGGTAATGATACAGGTCGGTAATGATACAGGTAACAGGTAATGATACAGGTGTAATGATACAGTAGTAATGATACAGGTACAGGTAATGATAAAGGTACAGGTAATGATAGGTACAGGTAAATATAGGTATAGTAATGATACAGGTACAGGTAATGATACAGGTACAGGTAATGATATTAGGTACAGGTAATGATATAGGTACAGGTAATGATACAGGTACAGGTAATGATACAGGTACAGGTAATGATACAGGTACAGGTAATGATACAGGTACAGGTAATGGTACAGGTACAGGTAATGATACAGGTACAGGTAATGATACAGGTAAAATGATACAGGTACAGGTAATGATATGTACAGGTAATGATACAGGTACAGGTAATGATACAGGTACAGGTAATATACAGGTACAGGTAATGATGCAGGTAATGATACAGGTACAGGTAATGATATGGTACAGGTAATGATACAGGTACAGGTAATGATACAGGTACAGGTAATGGTACAGGTATGTAATGATAAGGTACAGGTAATGATATACAGGTACAGGTAATGATACAGGTACAGGTAATGATACAGGTACAGGTAATGGTACAGGTACAGGTAATGATACAGGTAGGTAATGATACAGGTACAGGTAATGATACAGGTACAGGTAATGATACAGGTACAGGAAGATACAGGTACAGGTAATGATACAGGTACAGGTAATGATACAGGTACAGGTAAAGATACAGGTACAGGTAATGATACAGGTACAGGTAATGATACAGGTACAGGTAATGATACAACTCAGGTAATGATACGGTGAAATGCGTACAGGTAAAGATACAGGTACAGGTAATGATACAGGTACAGGTAAGATACCAAACACTAACCCAACCCAACTTAACCCAACCTACTCCTAACCAAACCACCAGTAGAGATAGAGTTAATATAAAACCTCACCAAATTATACCTTAGAGTAAAGTTAACCTTGAGTATAAAGGTTTAATTGTAAACAAATAATTTAGGGAGAGAGTCATCAAGCACGTGTGTTGATCATTGGTGGTCAATAAACGCCTCGTAAATAGGGAGAGTTGTGGGTGATGGGTCAACTGAGGTCACTGAAGGGTGTGTGTGTGGGGGAGGGTGTGGGTGTGTGGGAGGGGTTGGGTGTGTAGGGGTGTGGGGAGCAGGTGTGTCTGTCTGTGTGTGTGTGTGTGTGTGTGTGTGTGTGTGTGTGTGTGTGTGTCAGTCAGTACAGGAGAGCCGTTTGTATTTACTATCTGACAGCCCTCTCCTTCCCTTCCTCCCCCCCCTCCTTTCACTCCCTATTCCTCCCATTCCTTCCCCTCCTCTCTCCTCACCCCCCACAGGTTGAATAGGGTTATGATGGTGTGTTATCCCAGACATCAAAAAATACTTACTTGGTTAGTAAGTGAGTGTCTTCTGAGAGGTTGTGTGTGTGTGTGTGTGTGTGTGTGTGTGTGTGTGTGTGTGTGTGTGTGTGTGTCCTCCTTCTCTCTCTCTCTCTCTATTCTCTCTGTCGTGTGACTTCTCTTGCCCTCATTTGCATACGCCCGTCTACCTGACAGGACTTCCGGCAGGTATAAGACCACTCTAACACAAGACAGTTTATCGCCCTGTACAATAACTACTGATTTACATAGTGGTGTTTCCTTGTTCACCTACTGCGGCCGAGTGAGGTGTGTGTGTGTGTGTGTGTGTGTGTGTGTGTGTGTGTGTGTGTGTGTGTGTGTGTGTGTGTGTTAGTGTGTGTGTGTATCATTATTATTGTTTCAAATTCTTATTATTTTTCCACTAATCGTCTCCCCATCCTCCACCCCCAACCAGGTATACAGCCCCCAACAGGTACCAGCCCCCAACAGGTACACAGCCCCCCAACAGGTACACGCCCCCAACAGGTACACAGCCCCCCAACGGTCACAACAGTTCACAGCCCCCAACAGGTACAGCCCCCAACAGGTACACAGCCCCCAACAGGTACACAGCCCCAACAGGTACACAGCCCCCAACAGGTCAGCCCCCCAACAGGTACCACCCCCCAATGACCCCCAACAGGTACACAGCCCCAACGACACAGCCCCCAACAGGTACAGACCCCCAACAGGCCCCCAGCAGCCCCCAACAGGTACAGACCCCAACAGGTACACACCCCCAACAGGTACACACCCCCCAACAGGTACACACCCCCAACACACAGACCCCCAACAGGTACACCAGACCCCCAACAAGGTACACCCCCCAACCACAGCCCCCAACAGGTACACAGCCCCCAACAGCAACAGGTACACACAGCCCCCAACAGGTACACAGCCCCCAACAGGTACACAGCCCCCAACAGGTACACAGCCCCCCAACAGCACAACCCAACAGGTACACAGCCCCCCCAACAGGTACACAGCCCCCAACAGGTACCAGCCCCCAACAGGTACACACCCCCAACAGGTACACCCCCAACGAACACAGACCCCCAACAGGTACCAGCCCCCAACAGGTACACCCAACAGGTCCTAACAAGGTACACAGCCCCCAACAGGTACACAGCCCCAACAGGTCACAGCCCCCCAACAGTGACAACAGGCCCAAACAGGCCCCCAACAGGTACAAGCCCCCCAGGCACACAGCCCCCCCAACAGGTAGCCCCCCAACAGGTACACCCCCCCCAACAGGTACAGCCCCCCAACAGGTACACAGCCCCCAACAGGTACACAGCCCCCAACAGGTGTACAGCCCCAGGTACACAGGCCCGTACTGGTGGCTTCATGACCCTGTCCTTGTCTCACACACACACACACACACACACACACACACACACACACACACACACACACACACACACACACGGATGGATGGATGGATTACTAGGTGGATAGATGGATACTGTAGAATTGATGGATGGATGAACAGATGGATGGATGGATGGACAGATGAATGGATGGATAGACAGACGGATATACAGATAGATGGATAGACAGGCAGATGGATAGATGGATATGTCACTTTAACTCGTCCATTTAAAAAAAATACAACACCAGCATCGAATATTTACCCTCTTAACCTAACCTAACCTAACCTAACTCTACATCTCCAAACCTAACTACCAAACCTAACTAACCTAACCTAACCCTAACAAACCCTAACCTAACCACTAAGATAACGGTGAAGATAACACAAGAGGAGTCAATTAATTATCTAAGTTGAATGTGATCTAAAACTCTCTTCTCTCTCTTACTTGGTTCCTAAGTCAATTTCTTAAGTCATTTTTTGGTCCCACTGTAATTTATGTATTATGTATCCTGACCTATTGTATGTATGTATGTAATGTATGTATGTATGTATGTATGTATGTAAATGTATGTATGTATGTAATGTATGTATGTATGTATATGTATGTATGACAGGGTAAGTGGTTAAGTCCCTAAAACTTGAACCAAGTGGGAATCATCAAGGACTAGGGGGTAAGGAGGGAGGTGAGGAGGGAGGGGGTGAGAGGAGGGAGGAGGGTGAGGAGGAGAGGGGTGGGAATGGAGGAGGGAGGTGGAGGAGGGCGAGGAGGAGGGTGATTCTTTGTTGGAGAACATAGTGAGATAATAACAAGGGTTTAGAGTAGAAAATAGGAAAGTGAGAGAATGTGAAATGATGGTATAATGTAGATTTTGGAGAAGGTATGATGATTTAACCCCTTGAGTATGATGATTTAACCCCTTGAGTATGATGATTTAACCCCTTGAGTATGATGATTTAACCCCTGAGTATGATATTAGAGTATGATGATTTAACCCCAGGTATGATGATTTAACTGAGAGATGATTTACCCTTGGTATGATGATTTAACCCGAGTATGAGATAACTTAGTATGATAATTTAACCCTTGGTATGATGATTTAACCCACAGTAGATGATTTAACCTTAGTATGATGATTTAACCCCTGAGTATGATGATTTAACCCCTTGGTATGATGATTTAACCCTTGAGTATGATGATTTAACCCCTTGAGTACATCTGATCAATTCCTTTCAGAAGTAATTAAACGAAATTCTCCCAAACGAAAGAAATTAAAGAGACAGAC